>NC_057799.1:268452529-268538425 GCF_018294505.1 Triticum aestivum | reverse complement strand
TCTAGTCATGTCTCCCTGCCACACAAAAACTTGCCATGTGCCCTCTGACATTCCGGTAGGTCAGTTTCCCTATATCTTTGACTTCCACACACACAATTTCGATGGCTCTCTTCATTGATCTCGCACCCACCCACTTGACCCTCTCTTCGACTCTATAGATATCTATGACCCCTCCCTCTCTTCTCATGGATCGCCCCCTCTATATATGATATAGATAGGCCTCTATTTCACACACATTGAATGTGTCAAAAAAAAATTGGACATATCATCGACACATATTCCCACAAATACTTTCACGAAATCACCCCCCAACAAAAACACTCATGAACGCACACACCATCTGTCTAGGTTTGTATCTCTCTCTCACACACCCACGTAGGTGGGGGACGTGCACGAAGAGAAGAGGTGCACGCACGACGCACGTACTCCCGTCTCTTTCCGAACCACACCCACGCGGGTACACGGTGGAGCTCATTTCTGTACGAAAAGGCAGCCCACATGGTAATTTGACATGTGTACTGGTTGTCCACTTGATGGAGGATTGTGTACCACGGATGAACAAACAAATTGTGACTTGACGCGTTATGTTAAAAAAGAGGCAAACCATGTGGGGCCTACCTTAGAGGCAACTCTCTATACACTCGTGATGCTCTGTACGTATTACTTTCGATGTGTCCTATCAACTCACAGAACGAGGAGAAGCTTGCTTAGTACGCCGTCTCCCCCGCCCACGGGCGCGATCGCTCGCAGAGTCGTAGGACGGGAGAAGCTTGCTTACTACGCCTACGCCCGCTCCCTCGCCCACGCGCGAGGTGGCTCGCAGGACGAGGAGAAAATTTTACTACTCCCTCCATTTACTCCTCGTCCCTACCTTGGTTAGAGAGATTATCATATTGTTTGAAATATATGTCTTTTAGTATATTTTCAATATGAACTACTAGTACATACTCCAAACACTGATGTATATAGATGTATTTTGTACTGTAGATTCACTCATTTTGCTCCATATGTAGTCCGTATTGAAACGGACGTACTAGTACGCACTCTCCCTCGCCCCTCGCCCCTCGACCCTCGCCCACGTGGTGGACGTGCAGCAATTCATTCGGTCTCAGATAGCCAGAACGATATACTGTAGCACCATTATTGCTTGACTTCCCGAAGAGGCGAAGAGCCAAGCGCAAGGTTAATATTTTTGAGATGCCAAGCGCAAGGTTTATAGGAGAACGAGTAGTAGTAGTACTAGTAGTACGTACCAGTGGTATGTACTGTATGAGGAAGAAGCCAATAAGATGTATGTTTTGCGTGATAGTCTCTTCTTACAGGACGTGCTAGACTTAGTGGACCTCATTGTTGCAATGGGAGTACTATCATAGATGGCACGATTCAGAGTGGTGGGCAGCGGGCATAATTCAGAGCTGCTTAGTCTTAAACCCCATGAAGAACTCCCATTGAAAGGAATAGCAATTCTCTACATGTGCTCCTATGTAAAATGAGTAAATGAGACAAAAAAAGAAAGAGGCAAAGTAAAAAAATCACTAGCCTTAGAGCCAGCCCTATTGTAGCAGTGAATGATATTTCTACGTCGTGATTGACATGGCTATATCATTAACCATGTTGCGGAGATAGAAGCAGATTTTTATTTATTTGCAGAGGTAGCAGTGGATGGGTAGTCAACGAGGAGTGAAATGATGGTTGCTTCCTCGGTCAAACATAGAGAAAGGTGGGCCTCGTGATTTGACGGCTTATTAGTCATTATTACTGCCTATACTCTTTGCCCATATAATAACCGCATGGTAGAGTAGTGGGCTATACTTTTAATAACCACTAGCAAAGTGGCCCGCTTGATGCGCGGGCTCGAAATTTATAAAGTTGATTGATGTGAACATATTAATTCAATTGTGTAAAAAAGGAATTTAATGTGATTTCAATTTGAAATATAGAACTTATGTGAACATAGTTTTATCTTTATTATGTTTGCGTTTTTACTGATATATAAATATATGTGTTATCCCTTCATCATTTACATGTAAATTATGCATGATGTACTAATTATTTTTTGTGATCAGTTCCGTTGTTCAAATCATATTTGTATATTTTTTGGCGTTTTTATCATGTCCTTTTGTTTTAATTTTTTGTAAACACAAATTTAATAGTTCTCATTGTTTCGTGTAGGAATGGGTTGTTTGCTAATGCTATGAAAGATTGTTAGGTATTTTTTTATATAGTGATTTTTGTACTGTAAATGATTTTATTTTAATTTGGTACAAAATGTTAGGGTGTATTTATATATTGTACATATCCATGAAAATTGTGCTTTAGAATTTTTCTTAACAGCCGTAATCCTATTTCAGTAGAATAAAACTTACGTTTTCCTTGAAAAAAAGACACGTCGACATAGTTTGCTCTCAGCTTGTCCACTTCCTAGAAAACATAGATCGTCCATAGTATTTTCATTAGAGAAAAAGAATTGTGCACACTACTATTACATGTACAAAACGTCATTGGTTTCATGGGTCCCATCATGCTAATTCCTTTGCTTTCCCTATTAGGTAGTCTTCTCGACTTATGAGTGTAATTTTTTTGTAGTTTTTTTTGAAAAGGTAGTACATTTTTTCTGCTGGGATATTGTGAGGGCTAGGGTTTGTATTTGGCCATCGCCATGAATTCGAGCTACAAGGGAGGGAATTACAGGAAGAATGCTCACGCAGGAGCACACACCACACACGCCACCACTAGCCATTATCCTCTTCGCTGCCTTCGTCCGTGTTGGAGCAGAGTATATGTAGTGAAGCACTCTAGGCCCATTTTGGCCCAGCTAGCCGAGCCGAACGGCGAGGCTGCCTCATGGGCCTGTCCGTCTCTTCAACTAGCTCCTGGCCCACCTCGGGATCGCTGACAATCCCACCCTCCTTAGAAACGGCTTGCCCCCAAGCCGGTGCTCGAGGAAACTTTTGCTGCAAAGTCACCTTGTCTTCCTAGGTAGCCATCTCGACAGGAGTTGCACTCCATTTAACCAGGACTTGAACAAGAGACCCGGATCCTCGACGAATCACTCTTTGATTCAAAATCTGCTCAGGAATTTGAAAATGATCATCAGGAGTAGGTAACTGAGGCAATACCTGGTGCTTAGGGTGTAACACCTTCCGAAGGAGAGACACATGAAACACTGGGTGCACTTTACTACTTGCTGGTAAATCAAGCCAATAAGCCACTGCCCCAATGCGCTCCAAAATTTCAAATGGCCCATAAAACTTGAATGCCAGCTTATGGTTGGCCCAAGGGGCAACTAATGACTGCAAGTAAGGTTGAAGCTTCAGGAAAACATGCTCTCCGACTGCAAATTCACGATCACTCTGATATTTGTCTGCTTATGTTTTCATGTGCTGTTGTGCTCGCAACAAGTGCTGTCGTACTGACTCCAAAATGGTCTGACGGTCTGCAAGCCACTGGTGCAAGTCTTCAGACGGAATTGCATCTTATGCAGCCAACCCAAAGTGTCGCGGTGCATGTCCATATATGATTTCAAATGGAGTTTTCCTAGTAGCCGAATGCCACTTAGCGTTATACCAAAACTCACATAAGGGAATCCAGTTGGCCCATCGAGAGGGATGAGCACTGACGAAGCACCAAAGAAAACACTCGACCTACTGATTAACTCTCTTTGTCTTCCCATCAGACTGTGGGTGACGAGCTATGCTCATTCTGAGCAGAACACCACACTTCTGGAATAGTTCCTTCCAAAACTTGCTGGTAAACACTTGATCACGGTCTGAAACGATGGAGAGAGGCATGCCATGCAATTTATAAACTGTATTCAGAAACGCTTCAGCCCCAGTTTTTGCAGTAAACGGGTGATGCAGTGGAACAAAGTCACCATACTTTGACAGTTTATCGATAACCACTAGCAGACAATTGTAACGGCCAGATGTTGGTAGTCCCTCGACAAAGTCCATTGTAACCATTTCCCAAGGTGTGTTTGGAACAGGTAGAGGCTGCAGTAATCCTGGATATGGCACTCGCTCGGGCTTTGCTTGCTGACACACCAAGCAGTGTTGCACATAACCTTTCACAAACCCTCTCATACCTTTCCAGCGAAATAGCTGACGAACTCTTGTGTAAGTTACTGGGAATCCAGAGTGCCCCCCAATAGGACTGTCATGAAATGCAGCCACAATCTTGGTTTGCAGTTTAGGGCACTGGCCCACCCAAAGACATTTTCCCATCTTGAGGATCCCAGCCCAGATAGAAAACTTGTTGTCAAAGTTGGGAGCAGCAGCTAACTTTTGTAACAGTGCAGAAGCAAACTAATCAGTTCGATAACTATGCACAATCTCTTGTAACCATGCAGGTTGAACAGAAGTGACATTATGCAACTCAGGCAACACATCAGTATCAGTATGTGGCCTTCTAGAAAGAGAGTCAGCAGCACTGTTTTCAGTCCCTTTCTTGTAAGCAACAGTATATTGCAATCCCAACAACTTAGTAAGTGCTTTTTGCTGCCACTTAGTGTGTAATCGTTGCACAGTTAAACTGGCCAAGCTGCGTTGATCAGTTCTGATAACAAACTTAGAAACTTGAAGATATTGGCGCCACTGCTCAACTGCCAACAGAATAGCCAAATATTCTTTCTCATAAACTAAAAGTGTTTGGTTCCTAGGCCCCAGTGCTTCACTGACATAAGCCAGAGGGTGACCATCCTGCATAAGCACAGCACCCATACCAACATCACAAGCATTTGTTTCCACAACAAAAGTTTTGGAGAAGTCAGGCAGAGCCAAAACTGGAGCTGACACTAGAGCTTGTTTCAACAGAACAAAAGCTTGTTGTTCTACATCTGTCCAATGATATGGTACACCTTTCTTCAGGAGATTGGACAATGGTTTGCTCAACATTCCATAATGAGAGATGAATTTTCTATAGTACCCAGCTAGCCCCAAAAATCCCCTGACTTCCTTAGCAGAAACTAGAACTGGCCATTCTTTAATCGTAGAGATCTTGGCAGGGTCTGTAGCTACTCCTTCTCCACTGATAACATGCCCCAGATAACTAATTTTTGTCTGAGAAAAAGCACACTTGGAGAGTTTAACATGCCACTTGTGTTGTTCCAATAAAAATAACACTTGAGCCAGGTGTTCCAGATGCTGAGCATAAGTTTTACTGAATATGAGAATATCATCAAAGAAAACCACTCCACAAACTCTCAACACAGGTGACAGTGTGTCACACATTGCAAAGTTGAAAGTATTGGGCCCACCAGTCAGGCCCATTGAAACCACCAAGAATTCATAATGACCAGTGTGTGTCTGAAAAGCAGTTTTATACTCTTCTCCAGGGGCCAATCTTATTTGGTGATACCCAGCCCTCAAATCCAACTTAGAAAACCAACAAGATCCTGCCAACTCATCCAACAACTCATCAATGATTGGAATAGGAAATTTACTCTTAACTGACAAAGCATTGAGATGTCTGTAATCAATGGCAGGCCTCCATGTCGTGTCCTTCTTTTGCACCAAAATCATAGGAGAAGAGAATGGACTGTTGTTGTGTCTAATAATACCAGAGGTCAGCATTTCCTGAACTTGCTTTTCCAATTCATCCTTAAGAACAGGAGCCAATCTATAAGGCCTGATTGAAAAAGGTTGAGCCCCAGGAATTAAAGGAATGGTATGATCATACTTTCTCCTTGGAGGTAATCCTTTTGGAACCTCAAAAACTAAACTGAATTGTGACAACACCTGTTGAATCTCTGCAGGTAACTCAGATGGAGCTATATCAGTAACAATGAGCAGTGCAGATAACTCAACCAGAGCAAAAACCTCAGGAGCTGCATCCTGTCCCAACAGTGTCACCAGCTCACCATGGAGCTGAAAAGAGAGCCAATGTTTAGCCCAATCCACCTACATAGGGCTATGACTTGCTAGCCAATCCAGGCCCAGTATTCCATCATAAGATCCTAGTGGAAAAACTTTAAAATCACTGACAAATTCATGTCCTGCACAATACCATTGCCCTTTTTGCAACTGTTGACTACATGGCACAAGAGATCCATTAGCCACCGTAACCATGGACATAGGCATAGGAACAACACCTTGCAGTTTACTGGCCACAGCACAATCCACAAACGAGTGTGTACTACCAGAATCCACCAAGAAAATCATCGGCTGGCCCTGCAATAGTACTTTCAGTTTTATAGTTGTAATTGCAGGTGCAGAAATTTCTCCCAGAGTAGCAGCAGAAAGGAAAATTGCATTGGCCTCACCAACAACTTCTTCTTCAGTATCACTGACATCAGATGGCATATTCTGAACATAATCGAGCATCTCCTGCACAACATGCAGCTGGACTTCCTGTTTGCAACGATGATCTCGAGCCCATCGTTCACCGAAGATGAAACAAAGCCCCTTGGACTTGCGATAAGCTCTAAGTGAAGCCCAGCGATCATCTACAGCTGTTGTTGTTCGACTGGTGTCAGATAACTTCTTCTCATCAGTGATTCGAGCTACAGTTGGACGAGTTGTTGTTGGAGCTGTCGAACGCTTACTACTGGCTATCCCGCTTCCTGTGAACAGAGATTGGTCGCCCAGTTCTTCACACAAAAGTGAAAGCGCATAAGCAGAGTCCAAATCGACTGGTTGCTAAATCCCAACCAACAGACGCACCGACGGCACCAGTCCTTCCATGAAACGAGTGACATAGTGTACAACACTCCGGTTAGACTCATATGCAGTCAACTGATCATACAGTTCCCAGAAGCGCTCAACATAATCTTCCACCATGCTCGTCTGCCGGATATGAAACATCCGACGAACTAGATTCTGATTCTTATTGCGTCCAAAATGAGACTGTAACGGCCCACAAAATTCAGACCAATTGACATGAGGTGCTCGTCGCTGAACGGATTCTAACCAACAAGCTGCGGTTCCCTCAAATTGTGAAGACGCAAACGAAATCCACTGGTGCTGAGGAGTATTCCAAAACTTAAAGTAATCCTCACAACGAGACTGCCACAGTTTCGGATTAGAACCATCAAATCGCGGAAGCTCAATTCGAGGAACAAAATTCACCGCATCCGGAAGGAAGGCCCAGAAATTTTCAGCACCAGGAATCAGTTGGCGTGACGGGGCTGGATCTGTGTGCATACCTCGAACTGGTAATTGAGGGATAAATTTTTGTTTTCGCGTCTTTCAAGTTCTTCATAGTGGCCAGCAGATATAAATCCCAAGTGACTCAAAGAATAGAGCTATGCTCCCCGGCAACGGCGCCAAAAAATAGTCTTGATAACCCACAAGTATAGGGGATCGCAACAGTTTTCAAGGGTAGAGTATTCAACCCAAATTTATTGATTCGACACAAGGGGAGCCAAAGAATATTCTCAAGTATTAGCAGCTGAGTTGTCAATTCAACCACACCTGGATAACTTAATATCTGCAGCAAAGTATTTAGTAGCAAAGTAGTATGGAAGTAACGGTAACGATAGCAAAAGTAATATTTTTGGGTTTTGTAGTGATTGTAACAGTAGCAACGGAAAAGTAAATAAGCGAAGAACAATATGTGAAAAGCTCGTAGGCATTGGATCGGTGATGGAGAATTATGCCGGATGCGGTTCATCATGTAACAATCAAAACATAGGGTGACACAGAACTAGCTCCAATTCATCAATGTAATGTAGGCATGTATTCCGAATATAGTCATACGTGCTTATGGAAAAGAACTTGCATGACATCTTTTGTCCTACCCTCCCGTGGCAGCGGGGTCCTAATGGAAACTAAGGGATATTAAGGCCTCCTTTTAATAGAGTACCGGACCAAAGCATTAACACATAGTGAATACATGAACTCCTCAAACTATGGCCATCACCGGGAGTGGTCCCGATTATTGTCACTTCGGGGTTGCCGGATCATAACACATAGTAGGTGACTATAGACTTGCAAGATAGGATCAAGAACTCACATATATTCATGAAAACATAAGAGGTTCAGATCTGAAATCATGGCACCCGGGCCCTAGTGACAAGCATTAAGCATAGCAAAGTCATAGCAACATCAATCTCAGAACATAGTGGATACTAGGGATCAAACCCTAACAAAACTAACTCGATTACATGATAAATCTCATCCAACTCATCACCGTCCAGCAAGCCTATGATGGAATTAATCACGCACGGCGGTGAGCATCATGAAATTGGTGATGGAGGATGGTTGATGATGACGACAGCGACGGATTCCCCTCTCCGGAGCCCCGAACGGACTCCAGATCAGCCCTCTCAAGAGAGTTTAGGGCTTGGCGGCGGCTCCGTATCGTAAAACGCGATGAATCTTTCTCTCTGATTTTTTTCTCCCCGAACACGAATATATGGAGTTGGAGTTGAGGTCGGTGGAGCTCCAGGGGTCCCACGAGGCAGGGGGGCACCCAGGGGGGCAGGCGCGCCCCCCACCCTCGTGGCAAGGGTGTGGGCCCCCTGGCCTTGATTCTTTCGCCAATATTTTTTATTATTTCCAAAAATAATCTCCGTGGAGTTTCAGGTCATTCAGAGAACTTTTATTTCTGCACATAAATAACACCATGGCAATTCTGCTGAAAACAGCGTCAGTCCGGGTTAGTTCCATTCAAATCATGTAAGTTAGAGTCCAAAACAAGGGCAAAAGTGTTTGGAAAAGTAGATACGACGGAGACGTATCAACTCCCCAAGCTTAAACCTTTGCTTGTCCTCAAGCAATTCAGTTGATGAACTGAAAGTGATAAAGAAAAACTTTTACAAACTCTGTTTGCTCTTGTTGTTGTAAATATGTAAAGCCAGCATTCAAGTTTTCGGCAAAGATTATGAACTAACCATATTCACAATAACACTTAGGTCTCATGTTTACTCATGTCAATGGCATAATCAACTAGCGAGCAATAATAATAAATCTCGGATGACAACACTTTCTCAAAACAATCATGATATGATATAACAAGATGGTATCTCGCTAGCCCTTTCTGAGACCGCAAAACATAAATGCAGAGCACCTTTAAAGATCAAGGACTGACTAAACATTGTAATTCATGGTAAAAGAGATCCAGTCATAGTCATACCCAATATAAATTAATAGTAATGGATGCAAATGACAGCAGTGCTCTCCAGCTGGTGCTTTTTAATAAGAGGGTGATGACTCAGCATAAAAGTAAATAGATAGGCCCTTCGCAGAGGGAAACAGGGATTTGTAGAGGTGCCAGAGCTCGATTTTAAAGAAAAGATAAATAATATTTTGAGCGGCATAGTTTCATTGTCAACATAACAACCGAGAGATGGCGATATCTTCCATGCTACACACATTATAGGCGGCTCCCAAACAGAATGGTAAAGTTTATACTCCCCCTCCACCAACAAGCATCAATCCATGGCTTGCTCGAAACAACGAGTGCCTCCAACTAACAACAGTCCCGGGGGAGTTTTGTTAGCAATTATTTTGATTTGGTTTGCATAAAGCATGGGACTGGGCATCCCGGTGACTAGCCATTTTCTCGTTAGTGAGGAGCGGAGTCCACTCCTCTTGAGAATAACCCGCCTAGCATGGAAGATACAGATAGCCCTAGTTGATACATGAGCTATTCGAGCATACAAAACAGAATTTCATTTGAAGGTTTAGAGTTTGGCACATACAAATTTACTTGGAACGGCAGGTAGATACCGCATATAGGAAGGTATAGTGGACTCATATGGAATAACTTTGGGGTTTAAGGGATTGGATGCACAAGTAGTATTCCCGCTTAGTACAAGTGAAGGCTAGCAAAAGAGTGGGAAGCGACCAACTAGAGAGCGACAACAGTCTTGAACATGCATTAAAATTAATATACATTGAGTGCAAGCATGAGTAGGATATAATCCACCATGAACATAAATATCATGAAGGCTATGTTGATTTTGTTTCAACTACATGTGTGAACATGTGCCAAGTCAAGTCACTTGAATCACTCAAAGGAGGATACCACCCTATCATACCACATCACAACCATTTTAATAGCATGTTGGCACGCAAGGTAACCCATTATAAACTCCTAGCTAATTAAGCATGGCATAAGTAACTATAATCTCTAATTGTCATTGCAAACATGTTTATTCATAATAGGCTGAATCAGGAACGATGAACTAATCATATTTACAAAAACAAGAGAGGTCGAGTTCATACCAGCTTCTCTTATCTCAATCAGTCCATTATATATCATCATTATTGCCTTTCACTTGCACGACCGAACGATGTGAATAATAATAATAGTGCACGTGCATTGGACTAAGCTGGAATCTGCGAGCATTCAATAAACAGGAGAAGACAAGGCAATATGGGCTCTTGGTTAAATCAACAATGATGCATATAAGAGCCACATCGACATTTTCATTATGGTCTTCTCCTATCGACCCCCAAAGAAAAGAAAAGAAATAAAACTATTTACACGGGAAAGCTCCCAACAAGCAAAAGAAGAACATGAAATCTTTTTGGGTTTTCTTTTTAATTATTACTACTACAGCAAGAAATTAACCTAGCTAAAAGCTACAACTAATTTTTTTTGTTTTTCTTAAGGTTTATCAAACACACAAGAAGAAAGCAAGAAAAAGGAAAATAAACTAGCATGGATATTACAATGAAAGAGTATGAGCACCAACAACTAGCAATGAGTGTGTGAACATGAATGTAATGTCGGTGAGAAATACGTACTCCCCCAAGCTTAGGCTTTTGGGCTAAGTTGGTTTATTGCCACGGATGGCCTGGCGGATATCCAAAGTTATAGTTGGGGTCGTACTGAGATGCAGCAGTCATTGCATCGTGGGATGCAGCTTGGAGGCGAGCTATCTCAACCCTCCTCTTATATTCTTTCGCCTCCTCTCTGGTTATAAAATATCTCCCTTTTGCCTGAAAGTCAAAGAAAGTAGAAGCAGGGAGAGCGACGTGATAGGTGCATCGTCTGTCAAAGATTAGTCGGTACTGGAGGAACTGATCGTTCCACTCAACAAAACGATGACGAACCATAGCCTCATAATCTAAATAAGTAGGAGACAACTCAATATCATCCTCACGTATGGTTACACCAAGAAAATTAGCTAAACGGGCTGCATAAATTCCACCAAAGAAATCTCCATTAAATCTATTATTATGCAACCTACGTGCAACAATGGCTCCCAAATTATACTATTTATCTCCTAACACAGCACTCCTGAGAACACTGAGGTCGGGGACACACATGTGACATGCTTCATCCTTACCATTTATGCACCTACCTATGAAGAGAGCAAAATAATGTATAGCAGGAAAATGAATGCTCCCTATGGTAGCTTGTGCTATGTCTCTAGATTCCCCCACAGTTATACTAGCAAGAAAATCTCTAAATTTAGATTTGCGAGGTTCACTAGGACTACCCCATTGTGGAAGTTTGCAAGCAGTGGTAAAATCCTCTAAGTCCATAGTATAAGAATTTTCATAAAGATCAAACAGGACAGTTTGAGAATTGCGTGAAGATGAATATTCAAACCTCCTCACAAAGAAACTAGTGAGATAGTGGTACAGACGGCACTTATCTGCCTCGAAGCTCACAAGATCAGCGTTATGCAAATATGCGTTAAATACTTCCTTGATTCTTGCTTGATCCATGAAGTCCTCGGAAGGCCATTCACAAGCCCGCACTAGAGCGTCCCTTGGTGGTTCATCATCAGCATCACGCATTGCAAGCCTGGGTCCTTGCTTCCTTGAAGAACCACCTTGGTACATTTTCCTAAACATATTTCTTCCTCTGAGAAATTTCTGAAATTTTTAGTAACTTCAAATAAAAGTGAACCAAACTCAACAAAATTGACAGCAACTACTCCTACAAGTGCCTAGAGCCTATATCATAAATTAGAACTACTTGGAACCATATAAATTTGACATGCAAGCTCAAGAACATGGTCACCTAGGCAGCACAAATTTGCAATGAATAAAGCACTAGAACAAAAACTAATTGGACCAATGGAGGAGTCACATACCAAGGAACAATCCCCCAAAGCAGTTTTGTGAGAGGTGCTTTGAGCAAGGAGATCGAAAATCACAGCAAAATGAGCTAGAACTCGTGCTTGAGCTGGATGGTGATTTTTTTGGGAGGAAGAAGAAATGTGTGGTGGTTGGCATAAGTGGAGGGGGGCCACCGTGGGCTCACGAGGCAGGGGGCGCGCCCAGGGGGGTGGGCGTGCCCTGGACCCTCGTGGCAAGGTGCCAGCTCCCCCTGCTGTGTTCTCAGTGCCTGATATTCTCAAATATTCCAGAAAAAATCATATTAAATTGGCAGGGCATTTGCAGAACTTTTATTTTTGGGGTATTTTTATATTGCACGGATAATTCAGAAAACTGACAGAAAATACTATTTTTACTTTATTTCAACGAAATAACAGAAAGTAAAAGGAGGGTACAGAAGGTTGTGCTTTCTAACTTCATCCATCTCATGCTCATCAAAAGGAATCCACTAACAAGGTTGATCAAGTCTTGTTAACAAACTCATTCCAAATAACATGGAACCGGAGAAATTTCGAATAACACTATGTTACCTCAACGGGGATATGCACATCCCCAATAATAAGAATATCATATTTCTTCTTGACAGAAGGAAGAGGAAATTCAAAACATCCAAAAATAATCAATGGAATTTTTCCAATAGAATTGATACTGTGGACTTGAGGTTGTTTCCTCGGAAAGTGTACCGTATGCTCATTACCATTAACATGAAAAGTGACATTGCCTTTGTTGCAATCAATAATAGCCCCTGCAGTATTCAAAAAAGGTCTTCCAAGAATAGTAGACATACTATCGTCCTCAGGAATATCAAGAATAACAAAGTCCGTTAAAATAGTAACGTTTGCAACCACAACAGGCTCATCCTCACAAATACCGACAAGTATAGCAGTTGATTTATCAGCCATTTGCAGAGATATTTCAGTAGGTGTCAACTTATTCAAATCAAGTCTACGATATAAAGAGAGAGGCATAACACTAACCGGCTCCAAGATCACATAAAGCAGTTTTAACATAGTTTCTTTTAATGGAGCATGGTATAGTTGGTACTCCTGGATCTCCAAGTTTCTTTGGTATTCCACCCTTAAAAGTATAATTAGCAAGCATGGTGGAAATTTCAGCTTCCGGTATCTTTCTTTTATTTGTAACAATTTCTTTCATGTACTTAGCATAAGGATTCATTTTGAGCATATTAGTTAATCGCATACGCAAAAAGATAGATCTAATCATTTCAGCAAAGTGCTCAAAATCCTCATCATCCTTTTTCTTGGATGGTTTCGGAGGAAAAGGCATGGGTTTCTGAACCCATGGTTCCCTTTCTTTACCGTGTTTCCTAGCAACAAAGTCTCTCTTATCATAATGTTGATTCTTTGATTGTGGGTTATCAAGATCAACAGCAGGTTCATCTTCTACATCATTATCATTACTAGGTTGAGCATCAACATAAACATTATCATTAACATTATCACTAGGTTCATGTTCATTACCAGATTGTGTTTCAACATCAGAGATAGAAATATCATTTGGATTCTCAGGTGTGTCTACAACAGGTTCACTAGAAGCATGCAAAGTCCTATCATTTTTCTTTTTCTTCTTTTTAGAAGGACTAGGTGCATCTACATTATTTCTCTGAGAATCTTGCTCAATTCTCTTCGGATGGCCTTCAGGATACAAAGGTTCCTGAGTCATTTTACCCCCTCTAGTCATAACTCTAATAGCATAATCATTCTTCTTATTATTCAATTCATTGAGCAAATCATTCTGAGCTTTATGTACTTGTTCTACTTGAGTGGTAACCATAGAAGCATGTGTACTAATGAGTTTAAGTTCACCTTTAACTCTAGATATATAATCACCCAATTGTTCAAGCATATAAGAATTGCGTTTTAATTCTCTACCAAAATAAGCATTGAAGTTTTCTTGTTTAACAATAAAATTGTCAAACTCATCTAAGCACTGCCTCGCAGACTTATAGTGAGGAATATCACCTTCATCAAATCTATAGAGAGAATTTACCTTTACTACCTGTGTCGGGTTATCAAGACCATGTGTTTCTTCAATAGGTGATGAATTAAGACCATATATTTCTTCAACAGGCGGTAAATTAAGACCATGTATTTCTTCAATAGGAGGTAAATTCTTAACATCTTCAGCTTTAATACCCTTTTCTTTCATAGATTTCTTTGCCTCTTGCATATCTTCAGGACTGAGAAATAGAACACCCCTCTTCTTCGGAGTTGGCTTAGGAGTTGGTTCACGAAGTGTCCAATTATTTCCATTAGTCAACATATTATTCAATAGAATTTTAGCTTCATCTGGTGTTCTTTCCCTGAAAACAGAACCAGCACAACTATCCAGGTGGTCTCTGGAAGCATCGGTTAGTCCATTATAAAAGATATCAAGTATTTCATTTTTCTTGAGAGGATGATCAGGAAAAGCATTAAGTAATTGGAGAAGCCTCCCCCAAGCTTGTGGGAGACTCTCTTCTTCAATTTGCACAAAATTATATATTTCCCTTAAAGCAGCTTGTTTCTTATGAGCGGGGAAATATTTAGCAGAGAAGTAATAAATCATATCCTGGGGACTACGCACACAACCAGGATCAAGAGAATTAAACCATATCTTAGCATCACCCTTTAATGAGAACGGAAATATTTTAAGGATATAAAAGTAGCGAGTTCTCTCATCATTAGTGAACAGGGTGGCTATATCATTTAATTTAGTAAGATGTGCCACAACAGTTTCAGATTCATAGCCATAAAAAGGATCAGATTCAACCAAAGTAATTATATCAGGATCAGTCGAGAATTCATAATCCTTATCGGTAACAAAGATAGGTGAAGTAGCATAAGCAGGATCATATTTCATTCTAGCATTCAGAGTTTTTTGTTTAAGCTTAGCTAATAATTTCTCAAGATCACTTCTATCATTGCAAGCAAGAAAGTCTCTAGCAGTTTCTTCATCCATAACATAGCCCTCAGGCACAACAGGCAATTCATATTTATTAGAGAGTCTTCATCATCACTTTCTTCAATATTATCAGTTTCAATAATTTCATTCTCCCTAGCCCTAGCAAGTTGTTCATCAATAAATTCACCAAGTGGCACAGTAGTATCAAGCATAGAAGTAGTTTCATCATAAGTATCATGCATAGCAGAAGTGGCATCATCAATAACATGCGACATATCAGAATTAATAGCAGAAGCAGGTTTAGGTGTCGCAAGCTTACTCAAAACAGAAGGTGAATCAACTGCAGAGCTAGATAGCAGTTCCTTACCTCCCCTCGTAATTGAGGGATAAATTTTTGTTTTCACGTCTTTCAAGTTCTTCATAGTGACCAGCAGATATAAATCCCAAGTGACTCAAAGAATAGAGCTATGCTCCCCCGCAACGGCGCCAGAAAATAGTCTTGATAACCCACAAGTATAGGGGATCGCAACAGTTTTCGAGGGTCGAGTATTCAACCCAAATTTATTGATTCAACACAAGGGGAGCCAAAGAATATTCTCAAGTATTAGCAGCTGAGTTGTCAATTCAACCATGCCTGGATAACTTGATATCTGCAGCAAAGTATTTAGTAGCAAAGTAGTATGGAAGTAACGGTAACAATACCAAAAGTAATATTTTTGGGTTTTGTAGTGATTGTAACAGTAGCAACGGAAAAGTAAATAAGCGAAGAACAATATGTGAAAAGCTCGTAGGCATTGGATCGGTGATGGAGAATTATGTAGGATGCGGTTCATCATGTAACAATCATAACATAGGGTGACACAGAACTAGCTCCAATTCATCAATGTAATGTAAGCATGTATTCCGAATATAGTCATACGTGCTTATGGAAAAGAACTTGCATGACATCTTTTGTCCTACCCTCCCGTGGCAGCGGGGTCCTAATGGAAACTAAGGGATATTAAGGCCTCCTTTTAATAGAGTACCGGACCAAAGCATTAACACATAGTGAATACATGAACTCCTCAAACTACGGTCATCACCGGGAGTGGTCCCGATTATTGTCAGTTCAGGGTTGCCGGATCATAACACATAGTAGGTGACTATAGACTTGCAAGATAGGTTCAAGAACTCACATATATCCATGAAAACATAATAGGTTCATATCTGAAATCATGGCACCCGGGCCCTAGTGACAAGCACGAAGCATAGCAAAGTCATAGCAACATCAATCTCAGAACATAGTGGATACTAGGGATCAAACCCTAACAAAACTAACTCGATTACATGATAAATCTCATCCAACCCATCACCGTCCAGCAAGCCTACGATGGAATTACTCACGCACGGCGGTGAGCATCATGAAATTGGTGATGGAGGATGGTTGATGATGGCGACGGCGACGGATTCCCCTCTCCAGAGCCCCGAACGGACTCCAGATCAGCCCTCCCGAGAGAGTTTAGGGCTTGGCGGCGGCTCCGTATCGTAAAACGCGATGAATCTTTCTCTCTGATTTTTTTCTCCCCGAACACGAATATATGGAGTTGGAGTTGAGGTCGGAGGAGCTCCAGGGGGCCCACGAGGCAGGGGGCGCGCCCCCCACCCTCGTGGCAAGGGTGTGGGCCCCCCTGGCCTTGATTCTTTCGCCAATATTTTTTATTATTTCCAAAAATAATCTCCGTGGAGTTTCAGGTCATTCCGAGAACTTTTGTTTCTGCACATAAATAACACCATGGCAATTCTGAAAACAGCATCAGTCCGGGTTAGTTCCATTAAAATCATGTAAGTTAGAGTCCAAAACAAGGGCAAAAGTGTTTGGAAAAGTAGATACGACGGAGACGTATCAGCCCCACACCCCTCACCGTGTTAGGGACACAAAATCAAGGAACAGAACACCGGTATGAGGGAAACTAGGACGGCAAGAGTGGAACAAAACACCAGGCATAAGGCTGAGCCTTCCACCCTTTACCAAGTATAGATGTGCATTAATTAAATAAGATATATTGTGATATCCCATGATATCCATGTCCCAACATGGAACAACCTGCACTGCACCTGCAACGAGCAACGCTATAAAAGGGGCTGAGCAAAGCGGTAACAGAGCCAAACAATGGTTTGCTAGGAAGGGTAAAAAGGTTTGAGGCTATCATGGCCATTTGGGAGGCTTGATAAACAAGTGGTAGGTAGCGCGACATAGCGATAGCATCGAGACAACTAGCATAGCAAAGATAGTAGTGAGATCCAAGGTGACGGTCATATTACCTAAAATCCCGCAAGGAAGAAGGAGTCCATGAAGTAGACGAAGCCAACATAGGCGAACAGATCCTCACAATCGCAACGAAATTTGCAACGGGAAGAAGCACAACCGGAAAGGAGCAAACAACATGGTAAACAACCATCACATAAACATGGCATGATGCACAATCAAGTATGATGGATGTCCGGTTTAAATGAGGCATGGCATGGCAAAGTGCAACAAACAATTCTACAAATTAAGTGGAGATCAATATGCAATGGAGTTGCATATTGATGAAACACCACATTCATTTAGATCGCTCTCGTTTAGGTACACATCAATATTAAATGTTGGCTAACATGGCAAGAGGTGAAACATAAGTAAACTACATAGTTAGGCATTTTAAATGAGGCCGGAAACGACAACAATATTTCCGGAAAATCCCCATGTGCATTTAGCAATTTAATGCAAACTACAATTTTAAACATTTTAAATGTTGTTATCATGATGTGGAACACATATGCAAGTTTATGCAATTTTAAGAAAATGTCGACATGAGCATGTTATGAAGCATTGGGTCACCATGGCAGAACGAAAGGGGTGCCACGGCAACGACAACGGAAATGGTGTCACGGCAACATTCCGATGATCCGACAACTCATTGAGATACCGGTGCAAAAGAACAAGTGTGCGGAGTGAGTCATGCAAGGATGGTGGGGTGATCCCGGATTCCGGGTGGCCACGAGTAGGTGGCAAGGCAAACGAGGAAGGAAGGTGCAAGCGACAACTCGGGCACGGTGCAAACACGAGCATCTCATACATCACACATGCATTCGGTCCATGGGTAGTCGTCTCGGGGGTATACCTTCGAAGCGTGCGTTTTCGTGGCGGAACGAGTTCGATGCAGTGTAGAAGGAAGTAGACGTTCTCACGACGGTAGTGGAAGTAATGGTACACGTCTCGGAGAGGGACTTGACGAATCCAAGGTCGACGGTAGTTGCACACTTGGTTTTGTCGGATCCACGGCGATGGTAGTCGTACACATATCGTAGAGGAACTTGGCGTATCCATGTACTTGGTGTTCCGGTGTGGTAGTCGTTCTCGAGATCGGGATCCTCATGCACTTGCCGACTCCAGAAGAGGAACTTGGCACCCACGGTTATAGTCGAACTTGGCGGGTCGTCGTGTAGTCATTCACTTGACGGTCTTGAAGGATTCAAAGGGGTACTTGCCGATCCAAAAATGCTCCTGCTCGTGATCATCGATGTTGCGTGTGTTCAACGGAGCGGGGACTTGGCGAAAACCCCGAAGGCGCTCCTCGTTGGACTTGTGACCAAGGTCAACGAAGAGGTTGAGGACTTCCTCTGGCGTGTGGCAGCTGTGGAGACGCAGGAAGGAGGACTCGGGCAGGAACTCGTCAGGCCGCACGAGAGGTGGGAAAAAAGGGGTGGAGGTGCTGCTGGAGATGGTGGCGGAGCTTGCGAGGGGCCCTGGCGGGGAGACAGAGGAGCGGAACTCCGGCGACGAGGAGGCGAAGCTCGGGCCCTGGAAGGCCGGCGACGCTGGGCAGGAGGCACGGCGAGGTCGTTGTGGGGAGCGGCAGGAGGCCAACGCGAGCACGGGATCGAGCTGGGCAGCGGCGAACTTGGCGCGGAGGTGACCTCCGGCGACACGTGGTTCGCGGGGACGATGGGATCCGACGGGAACCAAGGTGAGGCAGGGGCGCGAGTGTCCTCTTCTGCTCGACCTGAAGCAGAGCAGCAACAGCGATAGCTTGCAGGAGCCGTCGGGGATGAGGTGCAGGAGAGGAGAGGGCCTGCGAGCGGCGTAGCGAAGCAGACCCCGGCGTGGGTCTTCGGCAGCAGAAGGCGAGCTGGGCGTCGAGGCGCTGGAGACGAACCCGAAGAGGAGGAGGGGGATCGAGCAGGAGGTGTGGATGTGTGTGTGGCAGCGTGAGGGAACGAGGAGGAGGGGATCGAGGGACAGATGCTGAGGGGGTCGGGGCTAGGGTTGAGGGTACCGGAGCTGGGCCTTGGGCCAACTAGTCTGGCTGGATACAAGTGGCGGCTGGGCTTCTCTCTTCCCTCCCTTCTCTTTTCATTAACAGAGAACTAGAAGAAAGGAAAGGAGAGAAGAGAAGGTTGGAAGAAGAATTTGGGCATGCGGCTAATTTTTCCGAACTCATAAAAATGAGTTTGAACAAGGAAAAATAGAAGTGGGCATGACCGGAAGTTTAAATTCAAACTCATTTGATTTAAATTCAAATGATTTGAATAGGAAGAGAGGGTTGGGAAGGTCCAAAAATGTTCCGGATTAGGTGTTGCTCGGGGAAGGGATGAAAGAATTTAGGGCAAAGTCTGGAGACCAAACTTGAAGCAGAAAAGGCACAGAATTATTTTGCAAGTATGTTCTGATGATTCCAAAGTTAATGGAATATTTTAATATAGCTCCCTAATAATATTGGGAGACTTTTATATGTTGTAAAGAGAAATCACTATGTGCATTTCCCTCGATTTAAATAGATCAACGATCTATGCAATTTATTTAGTTGAGTTTTAAAAAGGGTTACATGATGACATGATGCAAAGCAAATGATGCAATGATGAATGCAACGAACAAAACAAATCACACGACGAATCTCGGAATCCATGGAAGGCATCTGGAGCGCCGGTCTTGGGGCATCACAACTCTCCTCCACTTACAAGATATCTCGACCCGACATCTAAGGATGGCACCGGGGAGAAACAAAAGAGGAAGAGTAAGACAAAGTTGCTTCTTTGACAAACGAGTGAAACCAATGAACCTTGAGAGGTTGAAAACTTGAAAGAGGAACACAACAGAGTTGAACACAATTGAGAGCACTCCGGTAGAAAAGAGAAACAAGGAACACCATGTGAACCTTGGAGGTTTCAAAGCTATGAATGACGAGCACAATGGACAAGAAGGAATTGAAACAACTCTGGTTGAAACGAGATAAACAAGGAACAAGGAAAAACAAATTCGAACAGCACTCCGATTGAAAGGAGATGCAATACTTATAAGATGAAAAGAACATGATCTTGACAAAACAAGAAGATGGGTCGAAGAGAGCAACATCACAATGCCTCCGGAACGAACGAAGAGTAGAATGAAAAGAACGGAGATGAGAGAACCAACATCTCTAACAACTGAACTTGAGAGAGCACTCTTATGAAGGGTTGAACGGAGTTGTTGGAAATCAACAACAAAAGATATGATTTCCAATGGTCTTAAGGAAAACATCCCCAAATTATGAGATGAAGACAAGCCACTAACGGAATCAATCAATTGGATTGAGATCAACAAGGAGATGAAAAATCCTTCATCGAGATGAGAAGCGGAAATTGGATCATAGATAAGAACCATAATGGCAACATTCCCAATGGAAGGCTTTAGGTGAAATCTATACCAAGATAACTCCAAGGAAGAAAATGATAGGTTTAAATATCTCATTCCTGACAACTTTTGAATCATTAAATATGAAGGAAATTTTCAAAAATGACATAACACCACCTCAAAATATAATGTAAAAGAATTGCACTTTGGAATGCAAGATGAAGAATACTTGAGCTCCAACAAGAATCTTGAAGAACACTTCGAGAATGGATTAAATCTTTGATGAACCACCATGTAGAAACTCTCGAAGAACTCTGGATAGATAAAAAGATGGTCGCAAAGAAAAGAAGCTTGAAAACAATAAGATGAAGCCTTGCAATGATTTAGATGGAGCTTCGCGGCGAGTTAACTGAGAGAGCTTGGAACTCCGGAAACAAAAGACGAACAACTTAGCACCAACAAATTGATATCATGAACGAACTCCGGAAGAAAGGAATTGAATCACCTCAAGGAAACAAGAACAAGATTTACTGTATGTTTATCCTTCATCAACTTAAATTGATGACAAGCAACGGATTTGGCATACTACTTATTCTTCTTGAAAAGATTGAAGAGATATAGCCAAACTTGGGAATGTCTTCAATGAACCACCGGTAGGATTGAAAAAATGAATAATTAATATGAGAACATAGGAAGAGGAATCTTGAAAACCACCGTAAGAATTAAAAACGATTGAAGAGAAGAGAAAGAATCACCGGGAAGAATTGAAAATGAACGTAGCAAAGGCACAATTCACCGGGAAGGAATTATAAAACGAATAAACATACTTGATGGAATTTAGATACATGAGAACGAATAGATCACGAGCTAACTAGAGAATACTTGAACGATGCACCGGAACAATTGGGGAATGAGAGTTGAACGTTGAGAACAAATATATCCAAAATGACGGCCTTCGGAGAATCAAAATGAAACAACTCATGAAAAGGATTTCAGATGGTCATGAAAAGGATTCTCACAATCGAAAACAATTATGAGAGGATGGCATCAAGCTTGAACTACGAATCTTCGAGAGAGCGGAACAAGATTTAGGAAAAATTCTTCTTCGGTCTTCGAAGCTTAGAATGACGACGAGATACACCACCATGAATTGTTGGGGCACTCCAGAATGAAGAATGGAAAGGTTGAACCAACGATGAAAAGAATTTGGAAGCGGTCTTGGAGAAGGCATATGGCTAATGGAATCCATTCTTACGCCACACTTCTGAAAAGAATTTGGGAATCGATCCGAATAAATTAGAAGAGTCGGGTAAGATCCTTGGAAAAGACGTGTGGGTTAGGGCCCACTCAAAAGAAAACACCGTTGAACGATTTTAAAAGAGAGATTGCACCGGTTGAATTAAATACTCGAAAGAGATAACAACCTCGAAATAGCTTGAACGAATTAGCAACGGAAACGTGAATCTTCTGATATATCTTCAGCAGTCCGAAACAAATGAATAGCGAGAGGTGAATGATTGAGAGGTGCACCAGCTTGGGAAATCATTGGACAAATGAAAGGAATATGCTCAACACCAAATCTTGAATTAACTCCACCGAAAATGAGAACGAAGAATGATGAACTTGTAAAGCATCTTCATGAGAACCACCGGGTAAGAACATTGATTGAAAAAAATGAAGAGACTTCACATGAATAAAATGGATATTTGATTAAATGTCTCTGAGTCCTTGAAGAAAAAAGGTGGGAGGGCGGGAAAACAAAGGCAACTTGGGGACGAATGAAACGAACAACGTTGGGAAAACTGAGAGGTGATCTTGCGAATGGGGAAAATGATAGGATCATCTTGACAAGAAAGCAAACCGGTTGGAAAAGAATTGACATGACAATCTCGATAAACAAGAAGGATTAGTATCCACATAGAAATATGAGAACACTGCTTAGGAAAGGTATGGAATCAACACTTGACAATGAAGCAACTCAAATACCACAATAATAAAAAAACAAAGGATTTGGCTTGTAGAATAAGCCGGAACAAACATATGATAGACCCCATATCATATCATGTGTCTGTTGGAAAGATATCCTATGAGATACTTGAATTCCCACCTAAAAACTCCCGAAACTTTCTGGTTATGCAATCTAGTGTTGGGGATACAGGGAGGCACAATGTATATCACACAACTAACAAGCCCTATGCTCCAACTATATCCATCCGTCAACACATAACCAAGAAAACTCCGGAAATCATGTACCTCGACCTTCGAAAAGCATCCGATATACGAGCTGTGAAAATACTCCCGAACTCCCTCCCCAGTCCTGGGTGGCGTCGAGGTTATCTCACCACTAACTGCATATAAGAGATTTTTGATGTCGGCAAGCTCAGGTATACCGGAACTGCAACGATAAAATTGGGACGACAACACCTCGGAGCTCAACTCCCCGGGACACTGCCACAACCCCTAAATGTCAGGAGGCACCAAGAACAATGTTCTCATCACAACAATATCGGAACGATCCCAAGATACCCGCGTGATCCTAAAGAAAATTAGTGAAAATGAGGAGAGGAAAGTCAAAACATCTACGTCAGGAGTCCTCACTAGAGCGACGAAGGGGGCGAAGGAGTAAAAAGAATCCTACTCTCCGATATATATAATCCTAAGACTCAAAATAGTTTTCTTCTAGACTCAACAACGGCCAACTACAAACAATCAAGGGGGCTCCTATGGTCGGTCGAGGCTCTGATACCAACTTATCATGCCCAGCGACTCTATTCTAAAGGAACTCAAAGGTCCCACCAAGGATAGAAGCGCATATTGAAGACGCATTTGCAAGGTGGATATCATTACATCATACCATTACATAGTAGTTGGGGATACATACAAAAGGCATACAATGTCGCAAGAAAACATCAATACATCATACATAAGAACAACATCCGACTACGGATGAAACACAGATAGAAATTCAAACAACATCCACCCTGCTAGCCCAGGCAGCCGACCAGGAACCTAACCCAAGATCGACGAAGAAGAAGAACTACAAAACAAGCAAACATCGCTCTCATGTCATGATCATCGCATTACCTGTACCTGCAACTGTTGTTATAGTAAACTGTGAGCAACGAGGACTCAGCAATCCCATTACCATGGGTATCAAGACTAGCAAAGCTTAATGGGTATGGAAAGGATAAGTGGTGAGGTTGCAGCAGCGACTTAGCATGTATGGAGGCTAACTTACGAGTACAAGAATAAGACGAGAAAATACGCAAACGGTCGCAAACTGGTAATGATCAATAAGTGATCCTGAACTACTTACGTTCAAACATAACCCAACCGTGTTCTCCTCTGGAACTTCCCCGAAAAGAGACAGTAACGGTTACGCAACGCGGTGGGTGTATTTTAATTGAGTTTACTTCAAGTTCACTACAACCGGATATTAAAAAATTCCCATCCGCCACATAACCGCAGGCACGGCTTTCAAAAGTTTAAACCCTGCAGGGGTGTCCCAACTTAGCCCATGACAAGCTCACGATCCGCGGAGACAATCCTCCATTGCGGGACCCTCCGATCAGACTCGGAAACCCGGTGCACAAGACATTTCAACAATGGTAAAACAAATCCAGCAAAGCCTCCCGGCGTGTCGACACCCTGATAGTAGCCTCACGTATCTCGTCTCAGGCCACGTCTGGATGGGTCAGCCTATAGGTATATACCAAATACCTCGAGTTTCCCCGAGACGGCCCCGCAGTCTGCCCGTTTGGGACTAACACCATCAGCGCTGGCCCCTCCCTGTATGTAGAAAAGAATCCTCGGGTTCATGACGCCCTATGCCAATTAATTATTAGGTTCTAGTATTATTATGGCAAATGTTAAGACCAATGTTAAGAGGGCCCCATACCCCTAACCGTGTTAGGGACGCAAAATCAAGGAACAGAACACCGGTATGAGCGAAACTAGGGCAACAAGAGTGAAACAAAACACCAGGCACAAGGCCGAGACTTCCACCCTTTACCAAGTATAGATGTGCATTAATTAGATAAGATATATTGTGATATCCCATGATATCCATGTCCCAACATGGAACAACCTGCACTGCACCTACAACGAGCAACGCTATAAAAGGGGCTGAGCAAAGCGGTAACATAGCCAAACAACAGTTTGCTAGGAAGGGTAAAAAGGTTAGAGGCTATCATGGTCATTTGGGAGGCTTGATAAACAAGTGGTAGGTAGCGCGACATAGCGATAGCATCGAGACAACTAGCATAGCAAAGATAGTAGTGAGATCCAAGGTGACGGTCATCTTGCCTGAAATCCCGCAAGGAAGAAGAACGAGTCCGTGAAGTAGACGAAGCCAACGTAGTCGAATGGATCCTCACAATCGCAACAAAACAGGAACTATCGAGAACAAGCGCAACCGAAAAGAAGCAAACAACATGGTAAACAACCATCACATAAACATGGCATGATGCACAATCAAGTATGATGCATGTCCGGTTTAAATGAGGCATGGCATGGCAAAGTGCAACAAACAATTCTACAAATTAAGTGGAGATCAATATGCAACGGAGGTACACATTCATTATTTAGTTCGCTCTCGTTTAGGTACACATCAATATTAAATGTTGGCTAACATGGCAAGAGGTGAAACATAAGTAAACTACACAGTTAGGCATTTTAAATGAGGCCGGAAATGACAACAATAATTCCGGAAAATTCCCATGTGCATTTAGCAATTTAATGCAAACAACAATTTTAAACATTTTAAATGTTGTTATCATGATGCGGAAGACATATGCAAGTTTATGCAATTTTAAGAAAATGTCGACATGAGCATGTTCTGAAGCATTGGATCACCATGGCGGAACAAAAAGGGTGCCACGACAACGACAACGGAAATGGTCTCACAGCAACATTCCGATGATCCGACAACTCATTGAGATACCGGTGCAAAAGAACAAGCGTGCGGAGTGAGTGATGCAAGGATGGTGGGGTGATCCCGGATTCCGAGTGTCCCACGAGTAGGTGGCAAGGCAAACGAGGAAGGAAGGTGCAAGCGACAACTCGGGCACAGTGCATACACGAGCATCTCATACATCACACATGCATTCGGTCCATGGGTGGTCGTCTCAGGGGTATACCTTCGAAGCGTGCGTTTTCGAGGCGGAACGAGTTTGATGCGGTGTAGAAGGAAGTAGACGTTCTCGCGACGGTAGTGGAAGTAATGGTACACGTCTCGGTGAGGGACTTGACGAATCCAAGGTCGACGGTACTTGTACACTTGGTTTTGTCGGATCCACGGCGACGGTAGTCGTACACATATCATAGAGGAACTTGGCGTATCCATGTACTTGGTGTTCCGGTGTGGTAGTCGTTCTCGGGATCGGGGTCCTCGTGCACTTGCCGACTCCGGAAGAGGAACTTGGCACCCACGGTTGTAGTCAAACTTGGCGGGTCGTCGTGTAGTTGTTCACTTGACGGTCTCGAAGGATTCGAGGGGGTACTTGCCGATCCAAAAATGCTCTTGCTCGTGATCGTCGGTGTTGCGTGTGTTCAACGGAGCGGGGACTTGGCGAAAACCCCGAAGGCGCTACTCGTTGGACTTGTGACCGAGGTAAACGGAGAGGTCGAGAACTTCCTCTGGCGTGTGGTAGTGGTGGAGACGCTGGAAGGAGGTCTCGGCAGGAACTCGTCAGTCCGCACGAGAGGCAGGAGAAAAGGAGTGGAGGCGCTGCTGGAGATGGTGGCGTAGCTTGCGAGGGGCCCTAGCGGGGAGACAGAGGAGTGGAACTCCGGCGATGAGGAGGCGAAGCTCGGGCCTTGGAAGGCCGGCGGCGCTGGGCAGGAGGCGCGGCGAGGTCGTTGTGGGGAGCGGCAGGAGGCCAACGCGAGCAGGGGATCGAGCTGGGCAGCGGCGAACTTGGCGCGCAGGCGACCTCTAGCGACACGTGGTTGGCGGGGACGGCGGGATCCGGCGGGAACCAAGGCGAGGCAGGGGCGCGAGCGTCCTCTTCTGCTTGACCTGAAGCAGAGTAGCGACAGCGATAGGTTGCAGGAGGCATCGGGGACGAGGTGCAGGAGAGGAGAGGGCCTGCGAGCAGTGCAGTGAAGCAGACCCCGCGCGTGGGTCTTCAGCGGCAGAAGGCGAGCTGGGCGTCGAGGTGCTGGAGACGAACCCGAAGAGGAGGAAGGGGGATCGAGCAGGAGTCGTGGATGTGCATGTGGCGGTGCGAGGGAACGAGGAGGAGGGGATCGAGGGAGAGATGCTGAGGGGATCGGGGCTAGGGTTGAGGGTGCCAGAGCTGGGCCTTGGGCCAACTGGTCCGGCTGGATACAAGTGGCGGATGGGCTTCTCTCTTCCCTCCCTGAGAACTAGAAGAAAGGAAAGGAGAGAAGAGAAGGTTGGAAGAAGAATTTGGGCATGCGGTTAATTTTTCTGGACTCATAAAAATGAGTTTGAACCAGGAAAAAGAGAAGTGGCCATGACCGAAAGTTTAAATTCAAACTCATTTGATTTAAATTCAAATGATTTGAATAGGAAGAGAGGGTTGGGAAGGTCCAAAAATGTTCCGGATTAGGTGTTGCTCGGGAAAGGGATGAAAGAATTTAGGGCAAAGTCTGGAGACCAAACTTGAAGCAGAAAAGGCACAGAATTATTTTGCAAGTATGTTCGTGTGATTCCAAAGTTATGGAATATTTTAATATAGCTCCCTAATAATATTGGGATACTTTTATATGTTGTAAAAAGAAATCACCATGTGCATTTCCCTCGATTTAAATAGATCAACGATCTATGCAATTTATTTAGTTGAATTTTAAAAAGGGTTGCATGATGACATGATGCAAAGCAAATGATGCAATGATGAATGCAACGAACAAAACAAATCACATGACGAATCTCGGAATCCATGGAAGGCATCTGGTGCGCTAGTCTTGGGGCGTCACAGTGGAGCTACGCAAGGGAGGAAGCTAGATCATCGATCTGCACGGTGTTTTTGTTGTCGGCGTCCGTGCAGGTGATGTAGTATTTACTCTTTAGTATGAGGATGCTAGAGACATTTTCTACCCCTGGAGCGCCAGCCACACAAATCCTCCAGATCGGCAACATTCTTCTAAGTTCGATCTGTAGGTCCCCTTTTTCCTTTTCCTGACTCTGTCATATATTTATTTTTCTCGTAACCGTTTCTTATGTTTGTACGATTGAACCAATATAACCTTTGAGCTTGATTAAATAGAAATGAATAAAAACATATTTTAAAGTCCTAGAAAAAAGTTCATGTAGATGTGCTTCATAAGATTAAGTTAAATGACTTTTTCATTTCAAATATTTTGGTTCAGCATGTTAGTCTTTACAACTGAAAAGCATGTTAGTCTTTTATGGGGAACATGCAAATATAAAAGAAAATTCATAATCAGGTGTTAGGATGAAGATTAACATGCAAGAAAAAATCAGGATAGTCTCAAATTTAAAGGAGGATTTTTATTTGTTTAATTCTGAATTATTTGGCTATTTGAAGCTTGGGAGCAAAAGGTATACACTTGATATTGTGTTACAATACTTTTATGGAAGATAATATAAAGAAAGTAGTAAACATACACGTATAAAGGTTCCACTACCAAAACAGCAGCTGCATCATATTTAGCATACACCTAATAAGATGGAGAAAATGGAGAACTTCTTCTTATCAAGCCTAACTTTTTTATCTGCACTATGACTTGTAACAAAAAAACTATCAGATTTTATAAAACATAAGTTAGATTAGTTTTAATCTCATGTTGTGATAGTCACCTTCTTTGAATCTATCCCTTGTCATTATGAATAATTTTGCAAGTATATTACCTCTATCCAGCCTATTTTAAGTTCCTCGACAATGTGAGCATCTATTGACTTCATTTTATCTTCAGAAGTCGACGCCTAATCCTGTTTCTTACCTCATTTTCAGTGTCATAAATGTTCAACTATGCCCAGCGTGGTCTGTCTTTACCTTCAGGTGCCTATTCTGTGGTAGTTTTGCCCATTCATTCTAAAACATAGGACCCACCACTATTGTTTTTTTCTATTTTCCCTCCCATTGTCGTGAAAGCGAACATGGAGTTGTACAATCTGATATTTTGTGTATATTTTTTTGACCTATTTCTGTTGTCTTTCCTTAGCAATTCTGCAAGGTAAGTCGGTAGCTCTCTGAATGGTGGCAAATCAACCTTTCCCCGTTGGCATCATAGTCTGAAAGATGGCATGCTTTTCACTCTACCTGAAGTTCTTTCTTCGTACCAGAAAATTGCGCCACATCGTTCACACTTGGAGCTTGGTTTTCCTATTAGTCATTTCCGATATCCTGTCCAAGTTTCTGATTTAGCATCAATTTAATATTAGCATTGTCTTGTATTGTTAATACTTCAAAAAAGCAATAGAACTTATGTATATGGTGTTTATTTCTTTCTGCTTGATATTGATGTAGCACCATTTTTCTTACTTTTAGTCATGTACATGTACATAACAGAAATATGGGGTTCACGAATGTCCAAACTTTAGATGTTGATTCTATTTTCTTGTTGCTTACCTCATAGTCTCACTAGTCTGACCGATTAGTG
Source organism: Triticum aestivum (assembly GCF_018294505.1). Lineage (NCBI taxonomy): Eukaryota > Viridiplantae > Streptophyta > Magnoliopsida > Poales > Poaceae > Triticum > Triticum aestivum. The sequence goes on along the minus strand of NC_057799.1, from coordinate 268,509,286 downwards.
CCCTTTTTGTCGATTGTTCTGCAACCCTTGTGCTTTCTATTTTTATTTTCCTATGTAGTCTTGTCTCTTCAGCTTTATCCATTTTGTTAATTTCCCTTCGTAAACATAAATACCAATTAGTAGAAGTAAGAGATGGAATTTCCTTCATAAGCAATTTATTACCCGTGGTCAATGTACATTTGAACATGTGTATAAGACATTGTTCCTTGTGGGAATGGAACATTCTTTCTTCAATATTGGTTTAGACAGAGTGCATGTGTTTTATAATGATTTTTTGAAAGCATACTTCATAGGTACAGGCGGAACCAAATGTAGCATGTTTATGTGATATAATAGAGCAATTTAAATTAGCCCCGCTTGAAGATATGGAAATGCGTGTGCGGCCGGAGTTTATAACCTCTCGTTCATGGTACTATTTGTGAGATATAATTATACTACATCAAATCGTGGAGTTAATGAAGGAATATTTTATGTTTAGAAAGATTTGAGCACATAGATAGCATAGTCAATGTGCAAAGCATAAGCAAGGTACATAATGTTTACTTCATGTATACTATACTATCAGTTTTGCGTCATTACTGGTAAAGTTTAGGATCAAATTTCGGATTTCGGGCTCCGCAGATCCTGGATAGATTCGAAATCTGGGGTGCGTGCGAAGAACTCAACCTCCCCAGTCTGCCAACTCGTCGATCCCACAACCTAGCTCGATGAACGGGAAGGAAACGGGACACAACAGTTTACCCAGGTTTGGGCCACCTTGCGGTGTAAAACCCTACTCCTGCTTTCTGGTGGATTAGCCTCGCGGTGGGCTGAGGATGAACTAGTACAGTAGAAGAACAACCTCAGGAGGTGTGTTCTTGGGTGAGCTGGTGTGAGGATTGACTGGATTTCGTCCCTCTCTATGGTGGTGGCTAGGCTCTATTTATAGTGGCCTCGGTCTTCTTCCCAAACGAAGGCGGGAAGGGATCCCACAACGGCCAAATTCAAAGAGAGACAACTTGTACATCTTATCCTGACAAATGGTGGTATTCGTCGGGAAAGCTTCTGGTCGTGACGCCGTGGTGGGCTCGGCGATGACCTCCGTCCTGGCGGTCTTGGTCTTGTAGCATGGAAATAAAAACCTTTAGTTGATTCATCAGGACTCCGCGTCTACGCTTGCCTCCATAGAACCAAAGAGGAAACCTGCTGCTCTGCACCCGTAGGCGCCCGCCTGGCCTTGGTCGTCATGGCTTGCATCATCCGAACCTCACGCGGTGAGGGCTTGCATAGAAATCTTCTCTCCTCGGGAGCCAGCCTGAGGAGGCCGCTTTTTCTGGAGATCTTGACGTCGTCCGCCTCGCGAGGCTTGGCCCCTCGCGAGGGTCTTGTGTCGTTGGCACTAAAAATGGGCCGTACCAGGCCGTCGATGGAGCCACGTGATGGGCCGCAGGTAGACAAGTCTGGGTACCCTGGTTCCCAGAACACCGACACACATGGGTGATAATACACATAAAGGTAAAACTTTGTGAAGATTTTATTACTTCAAATAGATTAAAGGTTTTTCTTTTGGTGTAGTTATGTAGTGTAGGACATCCCCATGTATGATCAAAGACTCTATTTTTCTTGCCTTGCGGTTTCATTCTCCTTTCCAATCTTGCCATTATTTTGGCTCATTGTCTAGATTTGCTTCAAAAAGATAAAAAAATAAAATATTGTTTTCTGGTCCAAGCTAAAATCAATTAGGAACCTCTTGTGGCTAATTGGAAGTACTGCCTTTTTAGTAGTAACATTCTTGTGATACCAATAGAAGATTCACGATTAATAACAAATCACCTACGTACCACCGGCAGAGCTTCAGCAAGGCTGAAAGGGCCATGGCCCGCCCTTGGCTGAAGCAAATAAAGTTTTATATGAAGTCTAGCCCACAACAATATTGATTTTTACTTTGTTACTACTCTTTATACTATCCAGCCCGCCCAATATTTTTTTGGTAGCTCCGCCACTGCTTGTGTCGGTGTTCTGGGCACGGGGGTACCCTGACTTGCCTGCCTGCAGCCCACGGTGTGGCTCCATCGGCGGCTTGGTATGGCCCAACTTCAGCATCGACGACTCAAGACCCTCGCGAGGGGCCAAGACTCGTGAGGCGGGCGACAGCAAGACCTGCACGATGAGCGGCATCCTCAGGCTAGCTCCTGAGGAGTGGAGATTTCTATGCAAGCCTTCACCTCGCGAGGTTCGGATGGTGTGAGCCATGACGACCAAGGCCACGCGGGCGCTAGTGGGCACAGTGTAGCAGTTTCCCCTTTGGTGCTAAAGAAGCAAGCGCGGGCGCGGAGTCCCGAGGAATCAGCCAAAGGTTTCCATTCCCGTGCAACAAGACCAAGACCGCCAGGACGGCATGACGTAGGTCATCGCCGAGCCCACCACGGTGTCACGACCAGAGGCTTTTGTAGGCGAAGACTACTTTTGTGAGTAGTCGGAGGATCTGAGAAGGGAATTAGAGAAAAAAGTGGGAAGAGGACCAAGGCCACTACAAATAGGATCTAGCCACCACCATAGAAGGGGATGGATCATTCAGATTATCCTCTCCCACACCAGCTCAAGAACACGCCTCCTGAGGTTGCTCTTCCACTGTACTAGTTCATCCTCAACCCATCGAGGCCAATCCACCATGAAGCAGGAGTAGGGTTTTACACCGCAAGGTGGCCCAAACCTGGGTGAACTGCCGTGTCCCATTTCCTTCATGTTTGTCGAGCTAGGCCGTGAGATTGGCGAGTAGGTAGATTGGGGAAGTTGCATTCTTCGCACGCACCCCAGAGTTCGAACCTCTCAAGGGTCTGCGGAGCCCGAAATCCGACATTTGGCGCGCCAGGTAGGGGTGCGTCGGAGCCTCTCTTTCGCTGATCGATTCGCCACCGCTTCACCGCTCCCATGGCTGACGCTCGTCGAGCTCGTGCTGAGCGCCGGGCCGCCCTCGCTGCCCGCATCGCTCAGACAGCGTCGGCGGGCGATGGCTGTCCTTGTTGTCCCCCGTTGCCAGTGGCGAACGCCGCCACCGGCCTCGCAGGCCATGAGTAGCAGGCTTCATCGCTGCATCCCTTAGTGCGGCGAGACGGGCACACCGCCACCCCATCGCTGACTCCGGCTGCTTCGTCTTCCCATGCTCATCGAGGCCCGGCAAACGCGTAGGCTGCGTTGCTCATGGCACGCTGATAACCCACAAGTATAGGGGATCAATTGTAGCCTCTTTCGATAAGTAAGAGTGTCGAACCCAACGAGGAGCTAAATGTAGAACAAATATTCCCTCAAGTTCTATCGACCACCGATACAACTCTACGCACGTTTGACGTTCGCTTTACGTAGAACAAGTATGAAACTAGAAGTACTTTGTAGGTGTTTTCGGATAAGCTTGCAAGAATATAAAGAGCACGTAAATAAAAGCTAGGGGCTGCTTAGATAAAGACACAACTAAATTAGTTTTAGTAAAGAGCTTTTTGTTACGAGAAAGTTATTTGTCCCTAGGCAATCGATAACTAGACCGGTAATCACTATTGCAATTCTATATGAGGGAGAGGCATAAGCTAACATACTTTCTCTACTTGGATCATATGCACTTATGATTGGAACTCTAGCAAGCATCCGCAACTACCAAAGATCATTAAGGTAAAACCCAACCATAGCATTAAAGCATCAAGTCCTCTTTATCCCATACGCAAACAACCTACTTACTTGGGTCTGTGCTTCTGTCACTCACGCCACCCACCATAAGCAAATCATGAACATATTGCAAACCCTATAGCGGGAATCCCTCATGCTTGTGCGACACGTAGAGCACCATAGGACAGCACCAATAATAAAACATGCAACTCAAACCAATCTTGATCATCAAATAACCCATAGGACAAAACAGATCTACTCAAACATCATAGGATAGTCATACATCATTGGGAAATAATATATAGCGTTGCGCACCATGTTTAAGTAGAGATTACAATGGGTAAGATAGAGGTTACACCGCTGCATAGAGGGGGGAAGAGTTGGTGATGATGATGGTGAAGTTGTTGGTGAAGATTGCGGTGATGATGATGGCCACGGCAGCGTTCCGGCGCCACCGGAAGAGAAGGGGAGAGGGGGCCCCTTCGTCTTCTTCTTCCTTGACCTCCTCCTTAGATGGGAGAAGGGTTTCCCCTCTGGTCCTTGGCCTCCATGGCGTGGGAGGGGCGAGAGCCCCTCCGAGATTGGATCTGTCTCTCTGTCTCTCTCTGTTTTTGCGTTCTCCCCTGCTGCCCTTTCACCGTTTCGTATATATATGGAGATCCGTAACTCCGATTGGGCTGAAACCTTCGCTGTGATTTTTTTAACCAAAAATTAGCTTTCTTGCGGCCGAAGGAGGGCATCAACCGCCTTACGGGTGGCCCACGAGGGTCAGGGTCGCGCCCCCCTGCCTCGTGGCCACCTCGGGCACCGTCTCGCGTTGATTCCTCTTCCAGAATTTTCCAAATATTCCAAAAATAAGCTCCGTCCGTTTTTATCCTGTTTGGATTCCGTTTGATATGGATATTCTACGAAACATAAAACATGCAACAAACAGGAACTGGCACTGGGCACTGGATCAATATGTTAGTCCCAAAAATAGTATAAAACGTTGCCAAAAAGTATATGAAAGTTGTATAATATTGGCATGGAACAATCAAAAATTATAGATACGACGGAGACGTATTAGCATCCCCAAGCTTAATTCCTGCTCGTCCTCGAGTAGGTAAATGATAAAAAAGATAATTTTTGATGTGGAATGCTACCTAGCATAATCTTGATCATGTATCTAATCATGGCATGAATATTAAGACACGAGTGATTCAAGCAATAGTCTATCATTTGACATAAAAGCAATAATATTTCAAGCATACCAACCAAGCAATTATGTCTTATCAAAATAACATAGCCAAAGAAAGCTCATCCCTACAAAATCATATAGTCTGGCTATGCTCCATCTTCACCACACAAAGCATTCAAATCATGCACAACCCCGATGACAAGCCGAGCAATTGGTTCATACTTTTTAACGCGCTTCAGCCTTTTCAACCCTCACGCAATACATGAGCGCAAGCCATGGATATAACACTATAGGTGGAATAGCATATGATGATGGGGGTTATCTGGAGAAGACAAAAAGGGAGAAAGTCTCACATCGACGCGGCTAATCATCGGGCTATGGAGATGCCCATCAATTGATGTCAATGCGAGAGTAGGGATTGCCATGCAACGGATGCACTAGAGCTATAAGTATATGAAAGCTCAAACTGAAACTAAGTGGGTGTGCATCCAACTTGCTTGCTCATGAAGACCTAGGGCATTTGAGGAAGCCCATCATTGGAATATACAAGCCAAGTTCTATAATGAAAATTCCCACTAGTATATGAAAGTGATAACTCAAGAGACTCTCTATATGAAGAACATGGTGCTACTTTGAAGCACAAGTGTGGTAAAAGGATAGTAACATTGCCCCTTTTTCTCTCTTTTTTGCGGGCTTCTTTGGCCCCCCCTTTTTTTATTTAGGCTTCTTTGGCCTCTATTTTTTTTTGATGGGGCAATTCTCTAATAATGATGATCATCACACTTTTATTTACTTACAACTCAATATTACAACTCGATACTAGAACAAAGATATGACTCTATATGAATGCCTCCGGCGGTATACCGGGATGTGCAATGATCTAGCGTAGGAATGACATCAAAAAACGGACAAGCCATGAAAACATCATGCTAGCTATCTTACGATCATGCAAAGAAATATGACAATAAATGCTCAAGTCATGTATATGATGATGATGGAAGTTGCATGGCAATATATCTCGGAATGGCTATGGAAATGCCATAATAGGTAGGTATGGTGGCTATTTTGAGGAAGATATAAGGAGGTTTGTGTGTGATAGAGCGTATCATATCACGGGGTTTGGATGCACCGGCGAAGTTTGCACCAACTCTCGAGGTGAGAAAGGGCAATGCACGGTACCGAAGAGGCTAGCAATGATGGAAGGGTGAGAGTGCGTATAATCCATGGACTCACATTAGTCATAAAGAACTCATATACTTATTGCAAAAGTTTATTAGCCCTCGAAGCAAAGTACTACTACGCATGCCCCTAGGGGGATAGATTGGTAGGAAAAGACCATCGCTCGTCCCCGACCGCCACTCATAAGGAAGACAATCAATAAACACCTCATGCTCCAACTTTGTTGCATAACAGTTCACCATACGTGCATGCTACGGGACTTACAAACCTCAACACAAGTATTTCTCAATTTCACAATTATTCAACTAGCACGACTCTAATATCACCACCTTTATATCGCAATACTATTGCAAGGAATCAAACATATCATATTCAGTGATCTACAAGTTTTATGTAGGATTTTATGACTAACCATGTGAATGACCAGTTCCTGTCATCTCTCTAAATAGATATAAGTGAAGCAAGAGAGTTTAATTATTTCTACAAAAGATATGCCCAAGCTCTAACAAATATAAGTGAAGCAAAAGAGCATTCTACAAATGGCGGTTGTCTATGTAAAGAGAAACAGGCAATCCAAACTTCAAAAGATATAAGTGAAGCACATGAAGCATTCTATAAAGCCATACTCAAAAGATATAAGTGAAGTGCAATGAGCATTCTATAAATCAACCAAGGACTATCTCATACCAGCATGGTGCATAAAACAAAAATGAAAACTAAATGCAAAAGACACTCCAAGATTGCACATATCGCATGAACGAAACGAATCCGAAAACATACCGATACTTGTTGAAGAAAGAGGGGATGCCTTCCGGGGCATCCCCAAGATTAGACGCTTGAGTCTCCTTGAATATTTACTTGGGGTGCCTCGGGCATCCCCAAGCTTGAGCTCTTGCCTCTCTTCCTTCTTCTCACATCGAAACCTTCTCGATCATCGAACAATTCATCCACACAAAACTTCAACAGAAAACTCGGTAAGATCCGTTAGTATAATAAAGCAAATCGCTACTCTAAGTACTGTTGAAAACCAATTCATATTTTGTTTTTGCATTGTGTCTACTGTAATATAACTTTGTCATGGCTTAATCCACTGATATAAATTGATAGTTTCATCAAAACAAGCAAACTATGCATCAAAAACAGAATCTGTCTAAAACAGAATAGTCTGTAATAATCTGAACATTCACCATACTTCTTATACTTGAACAATTCTTCCAAAATTAAGAAAAATAAACAATTTGTATATAAAGATAGTGCAAAAATAATCAGAACCATTTGACGTTCCAGTAAAAAATGTAAAATCGCGCACTACAGCCAAAGTTTCTGTCCTGCACCGTACAAACCAACAAGCATTGTAAACATCCTAAAGGCAAACCTTGGCACATTATTTTTATAATACAATGGAATTGTACAAGGGGATAATTATTTTTATTGAAAAGTTTCTGTAATTAAGATTCACAAAGTTTCCGTGAGCATGAACAAAGTTCAAGGAGCTCTCCCACTTTAACAATGCTTGTCTTTCTCACTTTCACTTTCCTTTTTGAAAAGTTTTAGGTTCCCCTCTTTACTTATTTTTTTGTTTTTAAACTATATAAAAGCACTCAACAGAAATAAATGACTCTCTAAAAATTCCGGGTTGTCTCCCTGGCAGCTTTCTTTAAAGCCATTAAGCTAGGCATATTGTGCTCAAGTAATGGATCCACCCGGATCCCAAGGTATATCAAAGCCAATTTTAATTAACAATGATTTGTAATTTAGTAGTGAGCACAAAGTAATATATATCACGCAATGACGAAGTCTAACTCTCTTCCTATGCATCGACATGTCATAAAAGAACAATTCATGCAGACAAAGTAAAGGCCAATGCATAGTATAAACAGTTTCTTGCAATTTTATCGTGTTGGAAACATAGAGAGGTGGAGATATAGTTCCTCTCTCATAATAATTGCAAGTAGGAGCAGCAAGCACATGCATATTATATCTATCAAAATTATCATGTGCAACGGTAAAAGGCAACCCATCTATATAATCCTAAATAAGTGCAAACTTCTCTGATATAGTGTAGTTGGGAGAATTCAAAAAGATAATAGGACTATCATGTGTGGGTGCAATAGCAACAATTTCATGTTTAACATAAGGAACTATAGCAAGTTCATATCCATAAGCATAATTCATATTGGCATCTTGGCCACAAGCATAGCAAGCATCATCAAAAAGGGATATTTCAAAAGAATCAAAGGGATCATAACAATTATCATAGCATTCATCCTTCGGTACGCACGAAGGGGAATTAAACAATGTATGAGTTGAAGAGTTACTCTCATTAGACGGTGGGCACGGGTGATCAATCCGCTCTTCCTCCTTTTGTTCTTCGCTCTCCTCCTCATCTTTTTCATCCAATGAGCTCACAGTTTCATCAACTTCTTCTTCCATAGATTCCTGCAAAATATTAGTCTCTTCTTGGACAGCGGAGACTTTCTCAATAAGTGCATTAATATCGGAATTGTATTCATAATTCTCATAGCAATATTTGAGGATAGCTAAATTTTCAGGTCTATAAACAGCATCATCAAAATCTTCAAACTCTTTAAACATAGATTCAATTTCATAAGCACCCATAAAAGCAACAAATTCTTCTATTTGTTCCACATCATAGTAATTATATATACCATTAGCATAAGAAGCTAAGGTTTTATTATCATTAATTTTGCATGAAAAGGGAAGGTGTGGAGCCTTCATCCTAGAGCAACAAGTATAATCATAACTCAAGCATACTTGCTGAGCATACCACTTCAATATATGAATTTGATCCCATAATAGTTTCCCTTTTTGTGTCAAGCGGTAATCCCTAAAGTATTCACGTTGATCCAACGTTACTCCCATTACATAATTGAATGGGGTTTTCTCAGGATTATTAAAGTAGTACATAATATCTTTCACATAACCAGCATCGAGGGTTTTAGGAGGTTCCCCATCTCCATGAGCAGAAAGTACACCTAATTTTTTCGGTATTTTGTGTTCCATATCCATAACTAAAGATAGGGAACAACTAACAACAGAAAATAAAAATTACTTAGTGATAAAGCAAACAAGCACACACAAGAATATTCACCCCACGCTATTGCTCTCTGGCAACGGCGCCAGAAAAAGGTCTTGATAACCCACAAGTATAGGGGATCAATTGTAGCCTCTTTCGATAAGTAAGAGTGTCGAACCCAACGAGGAGCTAAATGTAGAACAAATATTCCCTCAAGTTCTATCGACCACCGATACAACTCTACGCACGTTTGACGTTCGCTTTACGTAGAACAAGTATGAAACTAGAAGTACTTTGTAGGTGTTTTTGGATAAGCTTGCAAGAATATAAAGAGCACGTAAATAAAAGCTAGGGGCTGCTTAGATAAAGACACAACTAAATTAGTTTTAGTAAAGAGCTTTTTGTTACGAGAAAGTTATTTGTCCCTAGGCAATCGATAACTAGACCGGTAATCACTATTGCAATTCTATATGAGGGAGAGGCATAAGCTAACATACTTTCTCTACTTGGATCATATGCACTTATGATTGGAACTCTAGCAAGCATCCGCAACTACTAAAGATCATTAAGGTAAAATCCAACCATAGCATTAAAGCATCAAGTCCTCTTTATCCCATACGCAAACAACCTACTTACTCGGGTCTGTGCTTCTGTCACTCACGCCACCCACCATAAGAAAATCATGAACATATTGCAAACCCTACAGCGGGAATCCCTCACGCTTGCGCGACACGGAGAGCACCATAGGATAGCACCAATAATAAAACATGCAACTCAAACCAATCTTGACCATCAAATAACCCATAGGACAAAACAGATCTACTCAAACATCATAGGATAGCCATACATCATTGGGAAATAATATATAGCGTTGAGCACCATGTTTAAGTAGAGATTACAGCGGGTAAGAGAGAGGTTACATCGCTGCATAGAGGGGGGAAGAGTTGGTGATGATGATGGTGAAGTTGTTGGTGAAGATTGCGGTGATGATGATGGCCACGACAGCGTTCCGGCGCCACCGGAAGAGAAGGGGAGAGGGGGCCCCTTCGTCTTCTTCTTCCTTGACCTCCTCCCTAGATGGGATAAGGGTTTCCCCTCTAGTTCTTGGCCTCCATGGCGTGGGAGGGGCAAGAGCCCCTCCGAGATTGGATCTGTCTCTCTGTCTCTCTCTGTTTCTGCGTTCTCCCCTAGTGCCCTTTCACCGTTTCGTATATATATGGAGATCCGTAACTCCGATTGGGTTGAAACCTTCGCCGTGATTTTTTAACCAAAAATTAGCTTTCTTGCGGCCGAAGGAGGGCATCAACTGCCTTACGGGTGGCCCACGAGGGTCAGGGGCGCGCCCCCTGCCTCGTGGCCACCTCGGGCACCGTCTCGCGTTGATTCTTCTTCCGGAATTTTCCAAATATTCCAAAAATAAGCTCCGTCCATTTTTATCCCGTTTGGATTCCATTTGATATGGATATTCTGCGAAACATAAAGCATGCAACAAACAAGAACTGGCACTGGGCACTGGATCAATATGTTAGTCCCAAAAATAGTATAAAAATTTGCCAAAAAGTATATGAAAGTTGTATAATATTGGCATGGAACAATCAAAAATTATAGATACGATGGAGACGTATCACACGCGAGCTTCTGCGCTACCGCCCGGTTGATGATCTCTATGAGGACTGGCTGGACCGCATCACCGAACTCGTCAGCGCCGCCAGGGAATCTTCTGCACCATCACGCTCGCTGCCTCACCCGCCACCTGTCGCGGGTGACGTGGCCCATGGTGCGCCTCCTCCACCTCCCTGACAAGACGTCATCATCGAGCCAAGGGGAGGCCCCTTGGCACGATCCGCAGCGTAGAGCGCCCGCACGGCGAGGTAACCTGCCAGGTGGTGAAGTTGACCACAAGGAGAGGCGCGTGCGCTCCCAGCACCGCCACGTCAAGACCGCGCGCCACCCGCGGCGGTGGTGCGCGAGCGCCAAGACCAGGCTCCACGTCTATGGCGGGCTCCCGTGACCATAGTGGGATGTCGCGCGTTCACTCCAGAGCTGCGCAGTGTCATATGGCCTGGGAAGATCAAGCCCGACCTGCCGCCGCGCTACTATGGCACTCCCGACCCTACTGAGTTCCTGCAGCTCTACGAGCTGAGCATCGAGGCGGCCAACGGCGATGAGAAGGTCATGGGGAACTAGTTTCCCAAGGACCTCAAGGATGGCGCGCGCTCATGGCTCCTGAACCTCCCCGTGGGATCGATCTCCTCTTGGAACGAGATGCAAGAGCGTTTCGTTGCCAACTTCTAGGGCACTCGCGACCATCCAGCGGCCGCGGGTGACCTGCGGCCCATCAAGCAGCAGCCAGGAGAGACCTTGCAGAAGTACATCCAGCGCTTCAACAGTGTTCGACTCAAGATCCCCAAGGTGTCGGATGAGGCCATCATCTCGGCGTTCACTGATGGCGTCTGTGACGTCAAGATAAAGGAGGAGCTCGCCATATACGAGGACCTGTGCACGGCTATGGAGATGTTCAACATGGCAACCAAGTGTGCGAGAGCTAATGAAGGTCGCCTGTGTTGGGGAACGTAGTAATTTCAAAAAAATTCCTACCCACACGCAAGATCATGGTGATGCATAGCAATGAGAGGGGAGAGTGTTGTCCACGTACCCTCGTAGACCGAAAGCGGAAGCATTAGCACAACGTGGTTGATGTAGTCGTACGTCTTCACGATCCGACCGATCAAGTACCGAACGTACGGCACCTCCGAGTTCAGCACACGTTCAGCCCGATGACGTCCCTCGAACTCCGATCCAGCCGAGTGTTGAGGGAGAGTTTCGTTAGCACGACGGCATGGTGACGATGACGATGTTCTACCGACGCAGGGCTTCGCCTAAGCACCGCTACAGTATTATCGAGGTGGACTATGGTGGAGGGGGGCACCGCACACGGCTAAAAGATCAAACGATCAACTGTTGTGTCTCTAGGGTGCCCCCTGCCCCCGTATATAAAGGAGCAAGGGGGGAGGTGCGGCCGGCCAGGAGGGGGCGTGCCTGGAGGAGTCCTACTCCCACCGGGAGTAGGACTCCCTCCCTTTTCCTTGTTGGATTAGGAGAAAAGGGGGAAAGAGGTGGAGGAGAAGAAGGAAAGGGGGGCGCCGCCCCCCTTTCCTTGTCCTATTCGGACTAGGGGGAGGGGCGCGCGGCCCTTGCCCTGGACGCCTCTCCTCTTCTCCACTAAGGCCCACTATGGCCCATTAACCCCCCGGGGGTTCCGGTAACCCCTCTGGTACTCCGGTAAAATCCCGATTTCACCCAGAACACTTCCGATATCCAAATATAGGCTTCCAATATATCAATCTTCATGTCTCAACCATTTCGATACTCCCCGTCATGTCCGTGATCACATCCGGGACTCCGAACAACCTTCGGTACATCAAAACATATAAACTCATAATATAACCGTCATCGAACTTTAAGCGTGCGGACCCTACGGGTTTGAGAACAATGTAGACATGACCGAGACACGTCTCTGGTCAATAATCAATAGCGGAACCTGGATGCTCATATTGGCTCCCACATATTCTACGAAGATCTTTATCGGTCAAACCGCATAACAACATACGTTGTTCCCTTTGTCATCGGTATGTTACTTGCCCGAGATTCGATCGTCGGTATCTCAATACCTAGTTCAATCTCGTTACCGGCAAGTCTCTTTACTCGTTCCGTAATACATCATCCTGCAACTAACTCATTAGTTGCAATGCTTGCAAGGCTTATAGTGATGAGCATTACAGAGTGGGCCTAGAGATACCTCTCCGACAATTAGAGTGACAAATCCTAATCTCAAAATACGCCAACCCAACGAGTACCTTCGGAGACACCTGTAGAGCACCTTTATAATCACCCAGTTACGTTGTGACGTTTGGTGGCACACAAAGTGTTCCTCCGGTAAACGGGAGTTGCATAATCTCATAGTCATAGGAACATGTATAAGTCATGAAGAAAGCAATAGCAACATACTAAACGATCGAGTGCTAGGCTAACGGAATGGGTCAAGTCAATCACATCATTCTCCTAACGATGTGATCCCGTTAATCAAATGACAACTCATGTCTATGGCTAGGAAACATAACCATCTTTGATCAACGAGCTAGTCAAGTAGAGGCATACTAGTGACACTCTGTTTGTCTATGTATTCACACATGTATCAAGTTTCCGGTTAATACAATTCTAACATGAATAATAAACATTTATCATGAAATAAGGAAATAAATAATAACTTTATTATTGCCTCTAGGGCATATTTCCTTCAGTCTCCCACTTGCACTAGAGTCAATAATCTAGTTCACATCACCATGTGATTTAACACCAATAGTTCACATCACCATGTGATTAACACCCATAGTTCACATCGTCATGTGACCAACACCCAAAGGGTTTGCTAGAGTCGATAATCCAGTTCACATTGCTATGTGATTAACACCCAAAGAGTAATAAGGTGTGATCATGTTTTGCTTATGAGAGAGGTTTAGTCAACGGGTCTGTCACATTCAGATCCGTATGTATTTTGCAAATTTCTATGTCAACAATGCTCTGCACGGAGCTACTCTGGCTAATTGCTCCCACTTTCAATATGTATCCAGATTGAGACTTAGATTCATCTGGATCAGTGTCAAAACTTGCATCGACGTAACCCTTTACGACGAACCTTTTTGTCACCTCCATAATCGAGAAACATATCCTTATTCCACTAAGGATAATTTTGACCGCTGTCCAGTGATCTACTCCTAGATCACTATTGTACTCCCTTGCCAAAATCAGTGTAGGGTATACAATAGATCTGGTACACAGCATGGCATACTTTATAGTTGTTGGGGAACGTAGCAGTAATTCAAAACTTTCCTACGTGTCACCAAGATCAATCTAGGAGATGCTAGCAACGAGAGAGAGGGAGTGCATCTTCATACCCTGGAAGATCGCTAAGCGGAAGCGTTACAAGAATGCGGTTGATGGAGTCGTACTCGCAGCGATTCAAATCGCGGAAGATCCGATCTAGCGCCGAACGGACGGCGCCTTCGCGTTCAACACACGTACAGCCCGGGGACGTCTCCTCCTTCTTGATCCAGCAAGGGGAGAGGAGAAGTTGAGGTAGAACTCCAGCAGCACGACGGCGTGGTGGCAATGGAGCTTGTGGTTCTCCGGCAGAGCTTCGCTAAGCACTACGGAGGAGGAGGAGTTGGAGGAGGAGAGGGCTGCGCCAGGCCACGGGTGCCGCTGCCCTCCCACCCCTCCACTATATATAGGGGCAAGGGAGAGGGGGGCCGGCTCCTTAGATCCCATCTGGTGGGAGGGGCGGCGGCCAGGGAGGGTGGCTTGCCCCCCCAAGTCAAGGGGGGCGCCCCCTCCAGGGTTTCCCCCAACCCGAGGCGCATGGGCCATAGGGGGAGGTAGGTGCCCAGCCCACTTAAGGGCTGGGTCCCTCCCACCTACAGCCCATAAGGCCCTCCGGGGCAGCTGGACCCTCCCGGTGGACCCCCGGAACCCCTTCGTTGGCCCCAGTACAATACCGACATACCCCCGAATACTTCCGGTGACCGTATGATGACTTCCCATATATAAATCTTTACCTCCGGACCATTCCGGAACTCCTCGTGACGTCCGGGATCCTATCCGGGACTCCGAACAACCTTCGGTAACCACATACTATTTCCCATAACAACTCTAGCGTCACCGAACCTTAAGTGTGTAGACCCTACGGGTTCGGGAACCATGCAGACATGACCGAGACACCTCTCCGGCCAATAACCAATAGCGGGATCTGGATACCCATATTGGCTCCCACATGTTCCACAATGATCTCATCGGATGAACCACAATGTCGGGGATTCAATCAATCCGGTATACAATTCCCTTTGTCAATCGGTATGTTACTTGCCCGAGATTCGATCGTCGGTATCCCAATACCTCGTTCAATCTCGTTACCGGCAAGTCACTTTACTCGTTCCGTAATGCATGATCCCGTGACTAACTACTTAGTCACACTGAGCTCATTATGATGATGCATTACCGAGTGGGCCCAGAGATACCTCTCCGTCATACGGAGTGATAAATCCCAGTCTCGATTCGTACCAACCCAACAGACACTTTCGGAGATACCTGTAGTGTACCTTTATAGCCACCCAGTTACGTTGTGACGTTTGGTACACCCAAAGCATTCCTACGATATCCGGGAGTTGCACAATCTCATGGTCTAAGGAAATGATACTTTATATTAGAAAAGCTCTTAGCAAACAAACTACAGGATCTTGTGCTGTGCTTAGGATTGGGTCTTGTCCATCACATCATTCTCCTAATGATGTGACCCCGTTATCAATGACATCCAATGTCCATGGTCAGGAAACCATAACCATCTATTGATCAATGAGCTAGTCAACTAGAGGCTTACTAGGGACATGTTGTGGTCTATGTATTCACACATGTATTGCAGTTTCTAGTTAATACAATTATAGCATGAACAATAGAAAATTATCATGAACAAGGAAATATAATAATAAGCATTTTATTATTGCCTCTAGGGCATATTTCCAACAGTCTCCCACTTGCACTAGAGTCAATAATCTAGTTCCCATCACTATGTGATTGCAATGAATCCAACACCCATGGTGTTTTATCATATCTCGCTTGTGAGAGAGGTTATTAGTCAACGGGTCTGAACCTTTCAGATCCGTGTGTGCTTTACAAATCTCTATGTCATCTCCTAGATGCAGCTACCATGCGCTATTTGGAACTATTCCAAATAACTGCTCTACTATACAAATCCGGTCTACTACTCAGAGTCATCCAGGTTAGTGTCAAAGTTTGCATCGGCGTAACCCTTTACGACGAACTCTTTTACCACCTCCATAATCAAGAAAATTTCCTTAGTCCACTAGTTACTAAGGATAACCTTGACCGCTGTCCTATGATCCATTCCTGGATCACTCTTGTACCCCTTGACTGACTCATGGCAAGGCACACTTCAGGTGCGGTACACATCATAGCATATTGTAGAGCCTACGTCTAAAGCATAGGGGACGACCTTCGTCCTTTCTCTCTCTTCTGCCGTGGTCAGGTCTTGAGTCTTACTCAATACTCACACCTTGTAACACAGCCAAGAACTCCTTCTTTGCTGATCTATTTTGAACTCCTTCAAAATCTTGTCACAGTATGTATTCATTTGAAAGTACTATTAAGCGTTTTTTATCTATCCTTATAGATCTTGATGCTCAATGTTCAAGTAGCTTAATCCAGGTTTTCCATTGAAAAACACTTTTCAAATAACCCTGGATGCTTTCCAGAAATTCTACATCATTTCTGATCAACAATATGTTAGCAACATATACTCATCAAAAATTCTATAGTGATCCCACTCACTTCTTTGGAAATATAAGTTTCTCATAAACTTTGTATAAACCCAAAATCTTTGATGATCTCATCAAAGCGTACATTCCAACTCTGAGATGCTTACTCCAGTCCTTAGAAGGATTGCTGGAGCTTTGCATACTTGTTAGCATCTTTCAGGATTGACAAAACCTTCTGGTTGTATCACATACAACCTTTCCTCAAGAAAATCGTCGAGGAAACAATGTTTTGACATCCTATCTGCAAGATTTCATAAATAATGCAGTAACTGCTAATACAATTCCAACAGACTCTTAGCATCGCTACGAGTGAGAAAGTCTCATCGCAGTCAACTCCTTGAACTTGCCGGAAAACATCTTAATGACAAGTCGAGCTTTCTTAATGGTGACACTTACCATCATTGTCTGTCTTCCTTTTAAAATCCATCTACACCCAACAGCCTTACGACCATCAAGTAGTTGTTCCAAAGTCTATACTTTGTTTTTATACATGGATCCTCTCTCGGATTTTATGGCCTCGAGCCATTCGTCGGAATCCGGGCCCATCATCGCTTCTCCATAGCTCGTAGGTTCATTGTTGTCTAGCAACATGACTTCCAAGACAGGATTACGTACCACTCTGAAGTAGCATGCATCCTTGTCATCCTACGAGGTTTGGTAGTGACTTGATCCGAAGTTTCATGATCACTATCATAAGCTTCCACTTCAATTGGTGTAGGTGCCACAGGAACAACTTCCTGTGCCCTGCTACACACTAGTTGAAGTCATGGTTCAATAACCTCATCAAGTCTCCACCATCCTCCCACTCAATTCTTTCGAGAGAAACTTTTCCTCGAGAAAGGACATGTTTCTAGAAAGAATCACTTTGCTTCCGGATCTGAAATAGGAGGTATACCCAACTGTTTTGGGTATTCTATGAAGATGCATTTATCCGCTTTGGGTTCGAGCTTATCAGCCTGAAACTTTTCCACATAAGCGTCGCAGCCCCAAACTTTCAAGAAATGACAGCTTAGGTTTATCTAAACCATAGTTCATACGGTGTCGTCTCAACGGAATTGCGTGGTGCCCTATTTAAAGTGAATGCGGTTGTCTCTAATGCCTAACCCATAAACGATAGTGTAATTCGATAAGAGACATCATGGTATGCACTATATCCAATAGGGTGCAGTTATGATGTTCGGACACACCATCACACTATAGTGTTCCAGGCGGTATTAGTCGTGAAACAATTTCCACAATTTCTTAATTGTGTGCCAAATTCGCAACTCGGATATTCATCTCTGTGAACATATCACGGACATTTTATCCTCTTGTCACGACGATCTTCAACTTCACTCTGAAATTACTTGAACATTTCAATAATTCAGACTTGTGTTTCATCAAGTAAATACACTCAGCATCTACTCAAATCATTTATGAAGTAAGAACATAACAATATCCACTGCATGCCTCAACACTCATTGGACTGCGCACATCAAAATGTATTACTTCCAACAAGTTGCTTTCTTGTTCCATCTTACTGAAAACGAGGCCTTTCAGTCATCTTGTCCATGTGGTATGATTTGCATGTCTCAAGTGATTCAAAATCAAGTGAGTCCAAACGATCCATTTGTATGGACTTTCTTCATACTAATAGACATGGTTCGCATGTCTCAATCTTTTCAAAAACGAGTGAGTCCAAAGATCCATCAACATGGAGCTTCTTCATGCGTTTTATACCAATATGACTCAAGTGGCAGTGCCACAAGTATGTGGTACTATCATTACTATCTTATATCTTTTGGCATGAACATGTGTATCACTACGATCGAGATTCAATAAACCATTCATTTTAGGTGCAAGACCATTGAAGGTATTATTCAAATAGACAGAGTAACCATTATTCTCCTTAAATGAATAAATGTATTGCGATAAACATAATCCAATCATGTCTATGCTCAACGCAAACACCAAATAACAATTATTTAGGTTTAAGACCAATCTCGATGGTAGAGGGAGCATGCGATGCTTGATCACATCAACCTTGGAAACACTTCCAACACATCTCGTCATCTCACCTTTAGCTAGTCTCTGTTTATTCTGTAGCCTTTTATTTCGAGTTACCAACACTTAGCAACCGAACCGGTATCTAATACCCTGGTGCTACTAGGAGTACTAGTAAAGTACACATTAATATAATGTATATCCAATATACTTCTGTCGACCTTGCCTACCTTCTCATCTACCAAGTATCTAGGGTAGTTCTGCTTCAGTGACCGTTCCCCTCATTACAGAAGCATTTAGTCTCGGGTTTGGGTTCAACCTTGGGTTTCTTCACTAGAGCAGCAACTAATTTGCCGTTTCATGAAGTATCCCTTCTTTCCCTTGCCCTTCTTGAAACTAGTGGTTTTACTAACCATCAACAATTGATGCTCCTACTTGATTGCTACTTTCATGGTGTCAAACATCGCGAATAGCTCACGGATCATCATATCTATCCCTGATTTGTTATAGTTCATCACGAAGCTCTAGTAGCTTGGTGGCAGTGACTTTGGAGAACCATCACTATCTCATCTGGAAGATTAACTCCCACTCGATTCAAGCGATTGTAGTACTCAGACAATCTGAGCACATGCTCAACGGTTGAGCTTTTCTCCCTTAGTTTGCAGGCTTAAGAAACTTGTCAGAGGTCTCATACCTCTTGACGTGGGCACGAGCCTAAAATCCCAATTTCAGCTCTTGGAACATCTCATATGTTCCGCGACGTTTCAAAATGTATTCGGTGCCTCAATTCTAAACCGTTCAACATTACGCACTGAACTATCACGTAGTCATAAAAATGCGTATGTCAGATGTTCGCAACATCCACAAACGACGCTCGAGGTTCAGCACACCGAGCGGTGCATTAAGGACATAAGCTTTCTGTGCAGCAATGAGGACAATCCTCAGTTTACGGACCCAGTCCGCATAATTGCTACTATCAACTTTCAACTAAATTTTCTCTAGGAACATATCTTAAACAGTAGAACTAAAGCGTAAGCTACGACGTAATTTGCAAAGACCTTTTGACTATGTTCATGATAATTAAGTTCATCTGATTATTTAATGAACTCCCACTTAGATAGACATCCCTCTAGTCATCTAAGTGATACATGATCCGATTCAACTAGGCCGTGTCCGATCATCACGTGAGACGGACTAGTCATCATCGGTGAACATCTCCATGTTGATCGTATCTACTATACGACTCATGTTCGACCTTTCGGTCTCTTGTGTTCCGAGGCCATGTCTGTACATGCTAGGCTCGTCAAGTCAACCTAAGTGTTTCACATGTGTAAATCTGGCTTACACCCGTTGTATGCGAACGTTAGAATCTATCACACCCGATCATCACGTGGTGCTTCGAAACAACGAACCTTCGCAACGGTGCACAGTTAGGGGGAACACATCTCTTGAAATTTTAGTGAGGGATCATCTTATTTATGCTACCGTCGTTCTAAGCAAATAAGATGTAAACATGACAAACATCACATGCAAATCATAAAGTGACATGATATGGCCAATATCATCTTGCGCCTTTTGATCTCCATCTTCGAGGCGCGGCATGATCACCTTCGTCACCGGCATGACACCATGATCTCCATCATCATGATATCCATCATCGTGTCTTCATGAAGTTGTCTCGCCAACTATTACTTCTACTACTATGGCTAATGGTTAGCAATAAAGTAAAGTAATTACATGGCGTTTTTCATTGACACGCAGGTCATACAATAAATTAAGACAACTCCTATGGCTCCTGCCAGTTGTCATACTCATCGACATGCAAGTCGTGATTCCTATTACAAGAACATGATCAATCTCATACATCACATATATAATTCATCACATCCTTTTGGCCATATCACATCACATAGCATACCCTGCAAAAACAAGTTAGACGTCCTCTAATTGTTGTTGCATGTTTTACGTGGCTGCTATGGGTTTCTAGCAAGAACGTTTCTTACCTACGCAAAAGCCACAACGGTGATATGCCAATTGCTATTTACCCTTCATAAGGACCCTCTTCATCGAATCCGATCCGACTAAAGTGGGAGAGACAGACACCCGCTAGCCACCTTATGCATCAAGTGCATGTCAATCGGTGGAACCTGTCTCACGTAAGAGTACGTGTAAGGTCGGTCCGGGCCGCTTCATCCCACAATGCCGCCGAATCAAGATAAGACTAGTAACGGTAAGCAAATTGAACAAATCATCGCCCACAACTACTTTGTGTTCTACTCGTGCATAGAATCTACGCTTAGACCTAGCTAATGATGCCACTGTTGGGGAACGTAGCAATAATTCAAAATTTTCCTACGTGTCACCAAGATCAATCTAGGAGATGCTAGCAACGAGAGAGAGGGAGTGCATCTTCATACCCTTGAAGATCGCTAAGCGGAAGCGTTACAAGAACGCGGTTGATGGAGTCGTACTCGCAGCGATTCAAATCGCGGAAGATCCAATCTAGCGCCGAACGGACGGCGCCTCCGCGTTCAACACACGCACAGCCCGGGGACATCTCCTCCTTCTTGATCCAGCAAGGGGAGAGGAGAAGTTGAGGGAGAACTCCAGCAGCACGACTGCGTGGTGGCAATGGAGCTCGTGGTTCTCCGGCAGAGCTTCGCTAAGCACTACGGAGGAGGAGGAGGAGTTGGAGGAGGAGAGGGCTCCGCCAGGCCAGGGGTGCCGCTGCCCTCCCACCCCTCCACTATATATAGGGGCAAGCGAGAGGGGGGCCGGCCCCTTAGATCCCATCTGGTGGGAGGGGCGGCGGCCAGGGAGGGTGGCTTGCCCCCCAAGTCAAGGGGGGCGCCCCCTCCAGGGTTTCCCCCAACCCTAGGCGCATGGGCCCTAGGGGGAGGTTAGTTCCCAGCCCACTTAGGGGCTGGTCCCCTTCCACCTACAGCCCATAAGGCCCTCCGAGGCAGGTGGACCCTCCCGGTGGACCCCCGGAACCCCTTCGGTGGCCCCGGTACAATACCGACATACCCCCGAATACTTCCGGTGACCGTATGATGACTTCCCATATATAAATCTTTACCTCCGGACCATTCCGGAACTCCTCGTGACGTCTGGGATCCTATCCGGGACTCCGAACAACCTTCGGTAACCACATACTATTTCCCATAACAACTCTAGCGTCACCGAACCTTAAGTGTGTAGACCCTACGGGTTCGGGAACCATGCAGACATGACCGAGACACCTCTCCGGCCAATAACCAATAGCGGGATCTGGATACCCATATTGGCTCCCACATGTTCCACGATGATCTCATCGGATGAACCACGATGTCGGGGATTCAATCAATCCCGTATACAATTCCCTTTGTCAATCGGTATGTTACTTGCCTGAGATTCGATCGTCGGTATCCCAATACCTCGTTCAATCTCGTTACCGGCAAGTCACTTTACTCATTCCGTAATGCATGATCCCATGACTAACTACTTAGTCACACTGAGCTCATTATGATGATGCATTACCGAGTGGGCCCAGAGATACCTCTCCGTCATACGGAGTGACAAATCCCAGTCTCGATTCGTACCAACCCAACAGACACTTTCGGAGATACCTGTAGTGTACCTTTATAGCCACCCAGTTACGTTGTGACGTTTGGTACACCCAAAGCATTTCTACGGTATCCGGGAGTTGCACAATCTCATGGTCTAAGGAAATGATACTTGACATTAGAAAAGCTCTTAGCAAACGAACTACACGATCTTGTGCTATGCTTAGGATTGGGTCTTGTCCATCACATCATTCTCCTAATGATGTGATCCCGTTATCAATGACATCCAATGTCCATGGTCAGGAAACCATAACCATCTATTGATCAACGAGCTAGTCAACTAGAGGCTTACTAGGGACATGTTGTGGTCTATGTATTCACACATGTATTACGGTTTCCAGTTAATACAATTATAGCATGAACAATAGACAATTATCATGAACAAGGAAATATAATAATAACCATTTTATTATTGCCTCTAGGGCATATTTCCAACAATAGAACCTATGGCCAAGGCATAGGGAATGACTTTCATTCTCTTTCTATCTTCTGTCGTGGTCGGGCTTTGAGTCTTACTCAATTTCACACCTTGTAACATGGGCAAGAACTCTTTTTTGACTGTTCCATTTTGAACTACTTCAAAATTTTGTCAAGGTATGTACTCATTGAAAAAACTTATCAAGCGTCTTGATCTATCTCTATAGATCTTGATGCTCAATATGTAAGCAGCTTCACCGAGGTCTTTCTTTGAAAAACTCCTTTCAAACACTCCTTTATGCTTTGCAGAATAATTCTACATTATTTCCGATCAACAATATGTCATACACATATACTTATCAGAAATGCTGTAGTGCTCCCACTCACTTTCTTGTAAATACAGGCTTCACCGTAAGTCTGTATAAAACTATATCCTTTGATCAACTTATCAAAGCGTATATTCCAACTCCGAGATGCTTGCACCAGTCCATAGATGGATCACTGGAGCTTGCATATTTTAATAGCACCTTTAGGATTGATAAAACCTTCTGGTTGCATCATATACAACTCTTATTTAATAAATCCATTAAGGAATGCAGTTTTGTTTATCCATTTGCCAGATTTCATAAAATGCAGCAAGTGCTAACATGATTCGGACAGACTTAAGCATAGATACGAGTGACAAACTCTCATCGTAGTCAACACCTTGAACTTGTCGAAAACCTTTTGCGACAATTCTAGCTTTGTAGATAGTAACACTACTATCAGCGTCCGTCTTCCTCTTGAAGATCCATTTAATCTCAATGGCTCGCCGATCATCGGGCAAGTCAATCAAAGTCCATACTTTGTTCTCATACATGGATCCCTTCTCAGATTTCATGGCCTCAAGCCATTTCGTGGAATCTGGGCTCATCATCGCTTCCTCATAGTTCGTAGGTTCGTCATGGCAAGTAACATGACCTCCAGAACAGGATTACCGTACCACTCTAGTGCGGATCTCACTCTGGTTGACCTACGAGGTTCGGTAGTAACTTGATCTGAAGTTACATGATCATCGTCATTAGCTTCCTCACTAATTGGTGTAGTAGTCACAGGAACAGATTTCTGCGATGAACTACTTTCCAATAGGGGAGCAGGTACAGTTACCTCATCAAGTTCTACTTTCCTCCCACTCACTTCTTTCGAGAGAAACTCCTTCTCTAGAAAGGATCCATTCTCAGCAATGAATATCTTGCCTTCGAATCTGTGATAGAAGGTGTACCCAACAGTTTCCTTTGGGTATCCTATGAAGACATATTTCTCCCATTTGGGTTCGAGCTTATCAGGATGAAACTATTTCTTATAAGCATCGCAACCCCAAATTTTAAGAAATGACAACTTTGATTTCTTGCCAAACCACAGTTCATACGGTGTCGTCTCAACGGATTTAGATGGTGCCCTTTTTAACGTGAATGCAGCTGTCTCTAATGCATAACCCCAAAACTATAGTTGTAAATTGGTAAGAAACATCATAGATTGCACTATATCCAATAAAGTACGGTTATGACATTCGGACACACCATTATGCTGTGGTGTTCCAGGTGGCACGAATTTGTGAAACTATTCCACATTGTTTTAATTGAAGGCCAAACTCGTAACTCAAATATTTTACCTCTGCGATCATATCGTAGAAACTTACATTTTTGTTACGATGATTCTCCACTTCACTATGAAATTCTTTGAGCTTTTCAAATGTTTCAGACTTGTGTTTCATCAAGTAGATATACCCATATCTGCTCAAATCATCCGTGAAGGTCAGAAAATAATGATACCCTCCGCAAGCCTCAACACTCATCGGATTGCATCCATCAGTATGTATTATTTCCAATAAGTCAGTTGCTTGCTCCATTGTTCCGGAGAACGGAGTTTTAGTCATCTTGCCCATAAGGCATGGTTCGCAAGCATCAAGTGATTCGAAAATTCCATCAGCATGGAGTTTCTTCATGCGCTTTACATCAATATGACCTAAACGGTAGTGCCACAAATAAGTTGCACTATCATTATTAACTTTGCATCGTTTGGCTTCAATATTATGAATATGTGTATCACTACGATCGAGATCCAACAAACCATTTTCATTGGGTGTGTGACCATAGAAGGTTTTATTCATGTAAATAGAACAACAATTATTCTCTAACTTAAATGAATAACCGTATTGCAATAAACATGATCAAATCATATTCATGCTCAACGCAAACACCAAATAACACTTATTTAGGTTCAACACTAATCCCGAAAGTGTAGGGAGCGTGCGATGATGATCATATCAACCTTGGAACCACTTCCAACACACATCGTCACTTCACCCTTAACTAGTCTCTGTTCATTCTGCAACTCCCGTTTCGAGTTACTACTCTTAGCAACTGAACCAGTATCAAATACTGAGGGGTTGCTACGAACACTAGTAAAATACACATCAATAATCTGTATATCGAATATACCTTTGTTCACTTTGCCATCCTTCTTATCCGCCAAATACTTGGGGCAGTTCTGCTTCCAGTGACCAGTCCTTTTGCAGTAGAAGCACTTAGTCTCAGACTTAGGTCCAGACTTGGGCTTCTTCACTTGAGCAGCAACTTGCTTGCTGTTCTTCTTGAAGTTTCCCTTCTTCCCTTTGCCCTTTTCTTGAAACTAGTGGTCTTGTTAACCATCAACACTTGATGTTTTTCTTGATTTCTACCTTCGTCGATTTCAGCATCACGAAGAGCTTGGGAATTACTTTCGTCATCCCTTGCATATTATAGTTCATCACGAAGTTCTACTAACTTGGTGATGGTGACTAGAGAATTCTGTCAATCACTATTTTATCTGGAAGATTAACTCCCACTTGATTCAAGCAATTGTAGTACCTAGACAATCTGAGCACATGCTCACTGGTTGAGCTATTCTCCTCCATCTTGTAGGCAAAGTACTCTCAGAGGTCTCATACCTCTCGACACGGGCATGAGTATGAAATACCAATTTCAACTCTTGGAACATCTTATATGCTCCGTGGCGTTCAAAACATTTTTGAAGTCCCGGTTCTAAGCCGTAAAGCATGGTGCACTAAACTATCAAGTAGTCATCATACCGAGCTTTTGTCAAAACGTTCATAACGTCTGCATCTGCTCCTGCAATAGGTCTGTCACCTAGCGGTGCATCAAGGACATAATACTTCTGTGCAGCAATGAGGATAATCCTCAGATCACGGATCCAATCCGCATCATTGCTACAAATATCTTTCAACTTAGTTTTCTCTAGGAACATATCAAAATAAATAGGGGAGCTAAACGCGAGCTATTGATCTACAACATAGATATGCTAATACTACCATGACTATGTTCATGATAAATTAAAGTTCAATTAATCATATTACTTAAGAACTCCCACTTAGATAGGCATCCCTCTAATCCTCTAAGTGATCACGTGATCCAAATCAACTAAACCATCCGATCATCACGTGAAATGGATTAGCTTTCAATGGTGAACATCACTATGTTGATCATATCTACTATATGATTCACGCTCGACCTTTCGGTCTCAGTGTTCCGAGGCCATATCTGCATATGCTAGGCTCGTCAAGTTTAACCTGAGTATTCCGCGTGTGCAAAACTGTCTTGCACCCGTTGTAGATGGACGTAGAGCTTATCACACCCGATCATCACGTGGTGTCTGGACACGACGAACTTTGGCAACGGTGCATACTCAGGGAGAACACTTTTATCTTGAAATTTAGTGAGAGATTATCTTATAATGCTACCGTCAATCAAAGCAAGATAATATGCATAAAAGATAAACATCACATGCAATCAATATAAGTGATATGATATGGCCATCATCATCTTGTGCTTGTGATCTCCATCTCCGAAGCACCGTCATGATCACCATCGTCACCGGCGTGGCACCTTGATCTCCATCGTAGCATCGTTGTCGTCTCGCCAACTATTGCTTCTACGACTATCGCTACTGCTTAGTGATAAAGTAAAGCAATTACAGGGCGATTGCATTGCATACAATAAAGCGACAACCATATGGCTCCTGCCAGTTGCCGATAACTTGGTTACAAAACATGATCATCTCATACAATAAAATATAGCATCATGCCTTGACCATATCACATCACAACATGCCCTGCAAAAACAAGTTAGATGTCCTCTACTTTGTTGTTGCAAGTTTTACGTGGCTGCTACGGGCTGAGCAAGAACCGTTCTTACCTACGCATCAAAACCACAACGATAGTTCGTCAAGTTAGTGCTATTTTAACCTTCTCAAGGACCAGGCGTAGCCACACTCGGTTCAACTAAAGTTGGAGAAACTGACACCTGCCAGCCACCTGTGTGCAAAGCATGTCGGTAGAACCAGTCTCGCGTAAGCATACGCGTAATGTCGGTCCGGGCCGCTTCATCAACAATACCGCCGAACCAAAGTGTGACATGCTGGTAAGCAGTATGACTTGTATCGCCCATAACTCACTTGTGTTCTACTCGTGCATATAACATCAACGCATAAAACCTGGCTCGGATGCCACTGTTGGGGAACGTAGTAATTTCAAAAAAATTCCTACGCACACGCAAGATCATGGTGATGCATAGCAACGAGAGGGGAGAGTGTTGTCCACGTACCCTCGTAGACCGAAAGCGGAAGCGTTAGCACAACGCGGTTGATGTAGTCGTACGTCTTCACGATCCGACCGATCAAGTACCGAACGTATGGCACCTCCGAGTTCAGCACACGTTCAGCCCGATGACATCCCTCGAACTCCGATCCAGTCGAGTGTTGAGTGAGAGTTTTGTCAGCATGACGGCGTGGTGACGATGATGATGTTCTACCAACGCAGGGCTTCGCCTATGCACCGCTACAGTATTATTGAGGTGGACTATGGTGGAGGGGGGCACCGCACACGGCTAAAAGATCAAACGATCAATTGTTGTGTCTCTAGGGTGCCCCCTGCCCTCGTATATAAAGGAGCAAGGGGGGAGGTGCGGCCGACCGGGAGTAGGACTCCCTCCCTTTTCCTTGTTGGATTAGGAGAAGAGGGGGAAAGAGGTGGAGGAGAAGAAGGAAAGGGGGGGCGCCGCCCCCTCTCCTTGTCCTATTCGGACTAGGGGGGAGGGGCGCGCGGCCCTTGCGCTGGCCGCCTCTCCTCTTCTCCACTAAGGCCCACTATGGCCCATTAACCCCCGGGAGTTCCGGTAACCCCTCCGGTACTCCGGAAAAATCCCGATTTCACGCAGAACACTTCCGATATCCAAATATAGGCTTCCAATATATCAATCTTCATGTCTCGACCATTTCGAGACTTCTCGTCATGTCCGTGATCACATCCCGGACTCGAAACAACCTTCGGTACATCAAAACATATAAACTCATAATATAACCGTCATCGAACTTTAAGCGTGCGGACCCTACGGGTTCGAGAACAATGTAGACATGACCGAGACACGTCTCCGGTTAATAACCAATAGCGGAACCTAGATGCTCATATTGGCTCCCACATATTCTACGAAGATCTTTATCGGTCAAACCGCATAACAACATATGTTGTTCCCTTTGTCATCGGTATGTTACTTGCCCGAGATTCGATCGTCGGTATCTCAATACCTAGTTCAATCTCGTTACCGGCAAGTCTCTTTACTCGTTCCGTAATACATCATCCCGCAACTAACTCATTAGTTGCAATCTTGCAAGGCTTATAGTGATGAGCATTACCGAGTGGGCCCAAAGATACCTCTCCGACAATCGTAGTGACAAATCCTAATCTCGAAATACGCCAACCCAACAAGTACCTTCAGAGACACCTGTAGAGCACCTTTATAATCACCCAGTTACGTTGTGACGTTTGGTGGCACACAAAGTGTTCCTCCGGTAAACGGGAGTTGCATAATCTCATAGTCATAGGAACATGTATAAGTCATGAAGAAAGCAATAGCAACATACTAATCGATCGAGTGCTAAGCTAACAGAATGGTCAAGTCAATCACATCATTCTCCTAACGATGTGATCCCGTTAATCAAATGACAACTCATGTCTATGGCTAGGAAACATAACCATCTTTGATCAACGAGCTAGTCAAGTAGAGGCATACTAGTGACACTTTGTTTGTCTATGTATTCACACATGTATCATGTTTCCGGTTAATACAATTCTAGCATGAATAATAAACATTTATCATGAAATAAGAAAATAAACAATAACTTTATTATTGCCTCTAGGGCATATTTCCTTCAGCCTCTCTCTGCTGGAGCTTCCGGAGGCTGACCCAGAAGACAAGAAGGCCAAGGCCAAGGACATGAAGCACAAGGGACCGGCCATGCTCACTGCCGAACTAGAGATGAAGTGCGGCTGCGATCACCCACAGTCATCCAAGGGCAGTCGCCCGTTCTCCGTCTTCCACAACGTGCACAACCACAACACCAATGACTTCCAGGAGCTCAAGGCCGTCCGCGACGGGCGTGTGACGCCCCAAGACCGGCGCTTCAGATGCCTTCCATGGATTATGAGATTCGTCGTGTGATTTGTTTTGTTCGTTGCATTCATCTTTGCATCATGCGCATTGCATCATGTCATCTTGCACCCCTTTTTAAAACTCAACCAAATAAATTTCATGGATCTTCGATCCATTTAAACCGAGGGAAATGCACATGGTGATTTCTCTTTATAACATATATCCTCCCAATACTATTAGGGAGCTATAAAATAATTTTTCCATCAATTTGGAATTAACCACAACCCACTTGCATTTTAAAGTTCCTTTCATTTCCGAATATTCACATCCTTGCTCTATTCTCCTTTTGACTCCAATTCTTCTTGTGGAGCCTTGATATATTCTAGTGAGGTCGCTTGCCAAACTTCAGCTAAATTGGAATTTATTTAGACCTCCAAATAAATGCTTTGGCCCCTCTTTTCTTTTCCAATGAGAAAACCCTTTTTTTCTTTTCTTTTCTTTTCACCAGGCGACCAGGCCTCTGGTCGTTTCCCTCTCCACTGGGCTGGCCTCCTAGGCCCATCCCTAGGCCCAGCCGCGCCCCTGCTTAACCCTAGCCGCTCCCTTGCCTGATCCACCTCCCTCTCCCCTCGTTCGATCTCTTCCTCCAGCGCCGCCAGAGAGAGAGAGAGAGAACGACAGTGCGTCGCTCGATCCCCTCTCTCCCCTTCGTCCTCCTCCTGCGCCGCACCCACAGATAGAGAGGAGTGAGAGCTCCTCGCGCTCAATCCCCATGGCCGCCTCGTGCAACTACTGGCCGCGCTAACCACCTACCATGATGTGTTCTGCGCCCTTCTCCTTCCGACGCGCCGCCTCCTTCTCCCTCGCGCCCTCCTCCATCAGCAAGCTGTCACTTCCTCCCTGCCATGGTTGCGTGCTTCCTGACCCGCTCCCTGCCTCTGCCTTCCCTGTTGCCCTTCCCGACGACCATGCGCTGTTGCAAGCCTCCCCTCACCTCGGCTCCTCTGCTCTGGCCACACCCTAGCACCTCGCTACTACTCCTGCTCGATGCTCCAGAGACGCCCGTGATCTTCTGCTCTGATGTGAGCATGCCCAGCACCTCTGTTGCCTCTGCCGCCCCATGCTGCCGGAGCCTTGCCCTGCTGCTCCCCGTGCCGTAGCTTTGGCAAGACCATGGCCGGCCTCCTCCTTGACCACCCCCGCACCCTGCCTACTCGTCCCTTTGCCGCTGCGGGAGCTCCTCCTCCACCACCTCCTCGCTGCTACCTGTCCATCTGCAGCCATAGTTCGATAGTAGCTCCATGAACACCTCCACCGGTGCCTCCATGGACCTCCCCGAGTTTGGCCACACCACGACCCGCAGGACCGAAAATGCCAAGTACCACCAAGTTCCTGATGGATGCGCCAAGTCCCCAGCAAGACCCGTTTTCGTCATGTTCGACTACATGGCTATGACCTCGGAGTTGGACCGCAAGCGCCAACTACCCCACCGGCAAAATCACACGGACGCTCGAACGACTACGGACCGAAATGTCAAGTACCTCATCGATACGTGTACGACTACCGTCGCCGAAGACCGCGAGTACAACTACTTCCACAATGCGTCGTGTACGACTACCGTCGCTTGGGTTCGAAAAGACGCCGAGTACCACTACGTTTGCCATGTACATCTACACCAAGACCGGACCGACAAGTACCCTAAGAACGTCTATACATCTACCGTCGCCGTGGATCCGACAAAACCAAGTGTACAACTACCGGCGCCCCGAAGGCGATGGATTCGTCAAGTCCCTCTCCGAGATGTGTACCACTACTTCCACTATCGCGAGAACGTCTACCTCCAGTACTAACTCGATCCGCCCCAAAACGCACACTTCAAAGGTATAACCGTCGAGACGATGACCTGTGGACGAATGCTTTTGTTGTTTGAGATGCTCGTGTTTGCACCATGTCCGAGTTTTCATTGCGTGGTCCTCCTCGTTTGCCATGCGTCGACCCGTGGGAACCCGGTAACCCGGATCACCCCATCATCTCTAGCATGTTCCGCACATCCGCACACTTGCTTCTTTTGCACCGTATCTCAATGAATTGTCAGAACCAGAACGTTGCCGTGGCACCGTTTTCGTTATCGTCGCCATGGCACCCTTTCTTTCCACCACGATGACAACTGCTTCTTAACATGCTCATGTTAACATTTTCTTACAATTTGCATATAACTTGCATATGTCATCCGCATCATGATAATAACATTTAAAATGTTTAAAATTTGTTGTTTGCGTTAAATTACTATATGCACATGAGGATTTACCAGAATTGTTGTTTGATGTTTCGGCCTCATTTAAACTTGCCTAAATAGTTAGTTTACTTATGCCTCACCTCTTGCCATGTTAACCAACATTTAATATTGATGAGTAGCTTAAATGAGAGTGAACTAAATACTTGAATGTGGTGTTTTGTCAATATGCAACTCGTTGCATATTGAGCTCCACTTAAATTTGTAGTATTGTTTGTTGCACTTTGCCATGCCATGCCTCTTTAAATGGACATGCATCATACATGTTTGTGCATCATGCCATGCTTATGTGAAGGTTGTTTACCATGTTGTTTTCTTCTTTCCGGTTGTGCTACTTCTCGATAGTTCTCGGTATCGTTGCGAGTGTGAGGATCCGTTCGACTACATTGTTTCGTCTTCTTCATGGACTCGTTCTTCTTCCTAGCGGGATTTCAGGCAAGATGATCATTACCCTCGATATCACTTCTATCTTTGCTTGCTAGTTGTTCGTTCTATTGCTATGTCGCGCTACCTACCACTTGTTTATCAAGCCTCCCATGTTGCCATGTCAATCCTCTAACCCACCTTCCTAGCAAACCATTGTTTGGCTAAGTTACCGCTTTTTCTCAGCCCCTCTTTTAGCGTTGCTAGTTGCAGGTGCCTTGCAGGTTGTTCCATGTTGGAACATGGATATGTTGGGATATCACAATATCTCTTATTTAATTAATGCATCTATATACTTGGCAAAGGGTGGAAGGCTCGACCTTATGCCTGGTGTTTTGTTCCACTCCTGCTGCCCTAGTTTCCGTCATACCAGTGTTATGTTCCTGGATTTTGCGTTCCTTACGCGGTTGGGTTATGGGACCCCCTTGACAGTTCGCTTTGAATAAAACTCCTCCAGCAAGGCCCAACCTTGGTTTTACATTTGCCTAACAACCTATAACTTTCCCTTGGGGTTGCAAACCCAAGGGTCATCTTTATTTTAACCCCCCCGGGCCAGTGCTCCTCTGAGTGTTGGTCCGAACTGGGCGATGTCCGGCGCCCCCTGGGCAACCAGGGTCTGTGCCAACCCGACGTCTTGCCCATCAGGTGTGCCCTGAGAACGAGATATGTGCAGCTCCTATCGGGATTTGTCGCCACATTCGGGCGGTCTTGCTGGTCTTGTTTTACCATTGTCGAAATGTCTTGTAACCGGGATTCCGAGATTGATCGGGTCTTTCTGGGAGAAGGAATATCCTTCATTGATCGTGAGAGCTTGTGATGGGGTAAGTTGGGACACCCCTGCAGGGTATAAACTTTCGAGAGACATGCCCGCGGTTATGTGGCAGATGGAAATTTGTTAATATCTGGTTGTAGAGAACTTGACACTTGACTTAATTAAAATGCATCAACCGCGTGTATAGCCGTGATGGTCTCTTTTCGGCGGAGTCCGGGAAGTGAACATGGTTTGGGTTATGTTTGAACGTAAGTAGTTCAGGATCACTTCTTGATCACTTCTAGCTTCACGACTGTTGCGTAGTTTCTCATCCTACTCTTGTATTGGTATGTTAGCCACCATATTTGCTTAGCGCTTGCTGCAACTCCACCTCATTACCTCATCCTACCCATAAGGTTAAATAGTCTTGATCTCACAGATTTTGAGATTGCTGAGTCCTCGTGACTCACAGATACTACAAAAATAGTTGCAGGTGCCGATGATACCAGTGCAGGTGATGCTACCGAACTCAAGTGGGAGTTCGACGAGGACCTTGGCCGTTACTACGTGTCTTTTCCTGATGATCAGTAGTGGAGCCCAGTTGGGACGATCAAGGATCTAGCATTTGGGGTTATCTTCTTTTCATTTGGATTTGACCGTAGTCGGTCTATGTGTGTACTTGGATGATGCATGATTTACTTAAATATTTATGTGAAGTGGAGATTGTAAGCCAACTCTCTTTATCCCTTTCTTGTTCATTATATGGGATTGTGTGAAGATGACCCTTCTTGCGACAAAACCACTATGCGGTTATACCTCTAAGTTGTGCCTCGACACGTGGGAGATATAACCGCATCGTGGGTGTTACAAGTTGGTAATCAGAGCCATCCCTGACTTAGGAGCCCCCTGCTTGATCGAATCGCTGACGTTTTGAGTCTAGAACAAAAATGTTTTGAGTCTTAGGATTATATATATCGGAGTGTAGGATTATTTTTACTCCTCAGTCCCTTCGTCGCTCTGGTTAGGTCTCCTGACATAGATGTTTTGTCTTTCCTCTCCTGAAATTTCACAAAAAAAAATTAGGATCACACAGGTATCTTGGGATCGTTCTGATATTCTTGTGACGAGAACATTGTTCTTGGTGCCTCCTGACATTTAGGGGTTCTGGCAGTTGGGGAGTTGAGCTCCGAGGTGTTGTCGTCACAATTTTATCGTTCTAGTTCTAGAACACCTGAGCTCGCCGACATCGAAAATCTCTTTTATGCAGCTAGTGGTGAGATAACCTCGACGCCACCTAGTACTGGGGTGGGAGTTCGGGAGTATTTCCATAGCTCATATAACGGATGCTTTTCGAAGGTTGAGGTACACGTTTTCTGGAGTTTTTCTTGGTTATGTGTTGGCGGATGGATACAGCTGGATGTAGGGATTGTTTAGTTGGGTGACATATATTGCTTCCCCTGTATCCCCAACACCAGATTGCATAACCAGAAAGTTTCGGGAGTTAATAGGTGGGAATTCAAGTAGCTCCTAGAATATCTTTCCAACAGATGCATGATATGGGATTGGGTAAATCTCTATCATATCTATTTGTTCCGGCTTATTCTGCAAGCCAAATCTTTGTTTTGTTGTGAGTTGTGGTATTCGAGTTGCTTCAATGTCAAGTGTTGATTCCATACCTTTTCCAAGTGGTGTTCTCATGTTTCTATGGGATTGCTAATCCTTCTTGGTCATCAAGAGTGTCATCCCAATTTTATTTCCAACCGGTGCGCTTCTCTTCAAGATGATCCCATCATTCCCCCATTCGTAAGATCACCCCTTAGTTTTCCCAACGTTGTTCGTTTCATCCGTCCCCAAGTTGCCTTTGTTTTTCCTGCCCTCCAACCCTTTTTCTTCAAGTACTCGGATTTCTTAATCAAGTACCCATCTTATGGATGTGAAGTCTCTTCATTATTTTCTTTCAATATTCTTATCCGGTGATTCTCAAGAAGATCGTCAGGAGTTTCAAGTTCATCATTCTTCGTTCTCTTTTCTTCTCCGTTGGATTCAATTCAAGCTTTGTTCCTTATTTCAAATGCTTATCCATGCCGGTGGACCCCCTAATCATTCACCTCTCGCTATTCATTTGTTCCGAAGCGATGAAGATATCTCGAAGATTCGTGTTTCCACTCTGCATTCATTCAAGCTCTTTCGAGGATGTTATGTCATTCAAGCCATTTAATTCAACCGGCGCAATCTGTCGTTTAAATCGTTCAACGGTGTATCTTTTGAGTGGGCCCTAACCCACATGTCTTTTCTCAGGATCTTACCTGACTATACTATTTTTTTGGAGCTATTCTCAAATCTTTTAAAGTTTGATGTAAGAATGGATTTTCATCAGTCATATGCCTTCTCCAAGGTCGCTTTCGAAATGTTTCATCTTTGGCTCAACCTTTCCTCTTTTAATCCTTCCGGAGTGTCTCAAGAATTCATGGTGGTGCTTCTCGTCGTCATTCTCGAATTTTGAAGACCGAAGAAGAGTTCCTATTAAATCCTTGTTCTTCCAGAGATTCATGGTTCTAGCTTTATACCATCCTGTCATAATTGTTTTCGATTGTGAGAATTCTTTTCACCTATCCAGAGCAATTCAGGAGTCTTTTTAGTTTGATTCTTCAGAGCCCATTATCTCAGAATTATTCATTCTCAGCGTGTAGCTATCGTTCTCCAAATCTTACCAGTGAATCATTCAAGTATCCTCTAGTCAGCTCGTGATCTATTCGTTCTCATGTATCTAAATTCTCTCAAGTATCTTCGTTCTTTTTCTAATTCTTCCCGGTGTTTCACTATCTTTTCTTTGTTCTTTTTTAATTCTTCCCGGCGATTCTTTCTCTTCTCTTCAATCATTTTTAATTCTTATGGCGGTTTATTCAAGATTCCTCTTCCTATGTTCTCATATTAATTTATTCGTTGTTTCAATCCTACCGGTTGTTCGTTGAAGACCTTCTCAAGTTTGCGCTATATCTCTCTTAATCCTTTATACGAGAATAAGTAGTATGCCAAATCCGTTGCTTGTCATCAATTTAAGTTGATGAAGGATACGCATAATGTAATTCTTATTCTTGTTTCATCAAGTGAATTCAATTCCTTATTCCAGAGGTTCATCAAAATTCTCGGTTTCAATTGTTTCATCTTTCTTTTTCCGGAGTTCCAAGTTTTCTCTGTTATATCATCACAAAGCTCCATCCAATCATTGCAAGGCTTCACCTTGTGTTTTCAACTTCTCTTTCTTTTTAGGGATAATTAGATTTATGCCCCTAGTTGTGTCCCACTCGTCTGTTTTACCCCTAATTCCCAAAAGTCGCCGGTTCTGTCCAAGTCACTTTGCTCCTCTTATGCTTTTGCCCTTTGACCATTTGACCGTCAGTTTGAAAACTTCATAACTAATTCATACTAAATCAGGAAAATGCAAATAAGATACCAAATGTTCAGAAAACATCACCTATATGTTAGTGTCACTTGCATTCATGAAAAAAGTGTTGGAAAGTGCACATCCGAGTTTTAGCTCTTTTGATACCACCATGAATTGTGAACTCTAAAAAATTCAAAAAACATATGGTGGCGAAGAACAACAAATGTTCTAAGTGCTTGCCAAGTTTCATTAGGGAACGACATTCGTGGAAGTCGTGGCAAAAAAATAATCTATTTTGGAGTGCTGATTGTTTTTTGCCGCGGCACCCACGAATGTTATTCCCTGATGAAACTTGGCAGGCAATTAAAACATTTATCATTCTTTGCCACCAATTTTTTTTTAATTTTTTTGAACTTTTTTAGATTTTACTATTCATGGTGGTAGCATAAGAGCTAAAACTCGGATGGGCACTTTCCAACACTTTTTTCATGAATGCAAATGACACTGACATATAGGTGATGTTTTTTTGAACATTTTGGTATCTTATTTGCATTTTTCTGATTTAGTATGAATTAGTTATGAAGTTTTCAAACTGATGGTCAAACGGTCAAAGGGCAAAAGTATAATAGGAGCAAAGTGACTTGGACAGAACCAGTGACTTTTGGGAATTAGGGGTAAAATAGACGAGTGGGACACAACTAGGGGCATAAATCTAATTATCCCTTCTTTTTATCATCCTTTTATTACGGGAGTTCTTCATGGAGGCTCTACATGGTGGTTCATCAAGGATTCCTTCCTTTCTTCAATTGTTCGTCAAGATTTCTCTCGGAGTTATGATCCGCCAAGCTATACTCAAAATTTAACATGGTGCTCAACACGTGTTTTGTTTTGAGGAGTTCAAGCATTCTTCATCTTGCATTCCGAAGTGCAATTGTTCTCCGTTATCTTTTGAGGTGGTGTTATGTCATTCTTGAGAATTTCCCTTCGTCTTTCATGATTCACAAGTTTTCAAGAGTGACATATTTTAAACCCATCATTTTAAATTCGTTCACGAGATCTTTTCAACCCAACAATTTCGTCGTTGGTGTTATCTTGGTATAGATTTCACTTAAAGCCTTCCCTAAGGAATGTTCCTATTATGGTGTTTATCAATGATCCAAGTTTTCTCCTATTCTCGCGGTGAAAGAAGTTTTTCCACCTCTTAGTTCCTCTCAGCTAATCAATCTTTTGGTAGTGGCTGGTTGTCACCTCATAATGTTGAGATGTCTCCATAAGCCCACGAGGATCATATCCTTTCATATTGATCTTCCAACAACTCCGTTCAATCCTTCTTTTTAAGGATGCTCTCTTAAATTCATTTCAGGCAGAACATGTTGTTTTCTTCTTCGTTCTTTCGATTCGATTCTTACATTTGTTCCGGAGGCTTTGTGATGTTGCTCTCTTCGACCCATCATCTCATTTTGTAAATATCATGTTATTTTCCTTGCTTACCCGTTTAGCCAGAGTGTTGTGTTTTCATTCAAGTTCTTTCATCTTATCAAGTCTTGCATCTCGTTTCAACCAGAGTGGTTTCATTTACTTCTTGTCCAATGTGCTCGTCATTCATAGCTTTGCAACCTCCAAGGTTCACATGGTGTTCCTTGTTTCTCTTTCTATTGGAGTGCTCTAAATTCCGTTCAACTCTGTTGTGTTATTTCCTTCAATTTGTTCAACCTCTCAAGGTCCGTTGTTTCACTCGTTTGTCAAAGAAGCAACTTGTTTTACCTCTTCCTCTTCCGTTTCCTCCTGGTACCATCCTTAGATCTTGGGTCAAGATGTCTTGTAAGTGGAGGAAAGTTGTGACGCCCCAAGACCGGTGCTTTAGATGCCTTCCATGGATTCTGAGATTCGTCGTGTGATTTGTTATGTTCGTTGCATTCATCTTTGCATCATGTCATCTTGCACCCCTTTTTAAAACTCAACCAAATAAATTTCATGGATCTTCGATCCATTTAAACCGAGGGAAATGCACATGGTGATTTCTCTTTATAACATATATCCTCCCAATATTATTAGGGAGCTATAAAATAATTATTCCATTAATTTGGAATTAACCACAACCCACTTGCATTTTAAAGTTCCTTTCGTTTCCGAATATTCACATCCTTGCTCTATTCTCGTTTTGACTCCAATTCTTCTTGTGGAGCCTTGATATATTACAGTGAGGTCGCTTGCCAAATTTCAGCTAAATTGGGATTTATTTAGACCTCCAAATAAATCCTTTGGCTCCTCTTTTCTTTTCCAACGAGAAAACCCATTTTTTCTTTTCTTTTCACCAGGCGACCAGGCCTATGGTCGTTTCCCTCTCCGCTGGGCCGACCTCCTAGGCCCATCCCTAGGCCTAGCCGCACCCCTGCTTAACCTTAGCCGCTCCCTTGCCCGATCCACCTCCCTCTCCCCTCGTTCGATCTCTCCCTCCAGCGCCGCCAGAGAGAGAGAGAACCACAGCGCCTCGCTCGATCCCCTCTCTCCCCTTCGTCCTCCTCCTACGCCGCACCCACAGACAGAGAGGAGCGAGAGCTCCTCGCGCTCGATCCCCATGGCCGCCTCGTGCAACTACTGGCCGCGCTAACCACCTACCGCGACGAGTTCCGTGCCCTTCTCCTTACGACACGCCACCTCCTTCTCCCTCGCGCCCTCCTCCATCAGCAAGTCGTCACCGCCTCCCTGCCATGGTTGCGTGCTTCCTCGACCCGCGCCCTGCCTCTGCCTTCTCTGTTGCCCTTCCCGACAACCATGCGCTGCTGCAAGCCTCCCCTCGCCTCCTCTGCTCCGGCAACACCCTAGCACCTCGCTGCTGCTCCTGCTCGATGCTCCAGAGACGCCCGTGATCTTCTGCTCTGATGTGAGTGTGCCAGCGCCTCCGTTCCCTCTGCCGCCCCTTGCTGCCGGAGCCTTGCCCTGCTGCTCCCTGTGCCGGAGCTTCGGCAAGACCATGGTCGACCTCCTCCTTGACGACCCCCGCACCCTGCCTGCTCGTCCCTTTGCCGCTTGCGGTCCAACTGCGAGGTCATGGCCGTGTAGTCGAACTTGACAAAAACGGCAAGACCACACGGACGCTCGAACGACTACACACCGAAACGTCAAGTACCTCGTCAATACGTGTACGACCACCGTCGCCGCGAAGACCACAAGTTCAACTACTTCCACAACGCGTCGTGTACGACTACCGTCACTTGGGTTCGACAAGACGTCGAGTACCACTACGTTTGCCATGTACATCTACACCAAGACCGGACCGACAAGTACCCGAGAACGTCTGTACCTCTACCGTCACCGTGGACCCGACAAAACCAAGTGTACAACTACCGGCGCCCTGAAGACGGTGGATTCGTCAAGTCCCTCTCCGAGATGTGTACCACTACTTCCACTATCACGAGAACGTCTACCTCCACTACTAACTCGATCCACCCCAAAACGCACACTTCAAAGGTATAACCATCGAGACGATGACCCGTGGACGAATGCTTTTGTTGTTTGAGATGCTTGTGTTTGCATCGTGTCCGAGTTGTCATTGCATGGTCCTCCTCCTTTGCCATGTGTCGACCTGTGGGACCCGGTAACCGGGATGACACACCATCTCTAGCATGTTCCGCACATCCACCCACTTGCTTGTTTTGCACTGATATCTCAATGAATTGTCGGAACCGAAACATTGCCGTGGCACCGTTTTCGTTATCGTCCCCGTGGCACCCTTTCTTTCCACCACGGTGACAAATGCTTTTAACATGCTCATGTTAACATTTTCTTAAAATTTGCATATAACTTGCATATCTCATCCGCATCATGATAATAACATTTAGAATGTTTAAAATTTGTTGTTTGCATTAAATTACTATATGCATATGAGGATTTACCGGAATAGTTGTTTGATGTTCCGGCCTCATTTAAACTTGCCTAAATAGTTAGTTTACTTATGCCTCACTTCCTGCCATGTTAACCAACATTTAATATTGATGAGTAGCTTAAATGAGAGTGAACTAAATACTTGAATGTGGTGTTTTGTCAATATGCAACTCGTTGCATATTGAGCTCCACTTAAATTTGTAGTATTGTTTGGTGCACTTTGCCATGCCATGCCTCTTTAAATGGACGTGCATCATACATGTTTGTGCATCATGCCATGCTTATGTGAAGGTTGTTTACCATGTTGTTTTGCCGCCCTAGTTTCCGTCATACCAGTGTTATGTTCCTTGATTTGGCGTTCCTTACGCGGTAGGGGTTATGGGACCCTCTTGACAGTTCGCTTTGAATAAAACTCCTCCAACAAGGCCCAACCCTTGTTTTACATTTGCCTAACAACCTATAGCTTTCTCTTGGGGTTGCAAACCCGAGGGTCATCTTTATTTTAACCCCCCCGGGCCAGTGCTCCTCTGTGTGTTGGTCCGAACTGGGCGATGTCCGGCGCCCCCTGGGCAACCAGGGTCTATGCCAACCCGACGTCTTGCCCATCCGGTGTGCCCTGAGAATGAGATATGTGCAGCTCCTATCGGGATTTGTTGGCACATTCGGGCGGTCTTGCTGGTCTTGTTTTACCATTGTCAAAATGTCTTGTAACCGGGATTGCAAGACTGATCGGGTCTTTCCGGGAGAAGGAATATCCTTCGTTGATCGTGAGAGCTTGTGATGGGCTAAGTTGGGACACCCCTGCAGGGTATAAACTTTCGAGAGACGTGCCCGCGGTTATGTGGCAGATGGGAATTTGTTAATATCCGGTTGTAGAGAACTCGACACTTGACTTAATTAAAATGCATCAACCGCGTGTGTAGCCGTGATGGTCTCTTTTCGGCGGAGTACGAGAAGTGAACACGGTTTGGGTTATGTTTGAACGTAAGTAGTTCAGGATCACTTCTTGATCACTTCTAGCTTCATGACCGTTGCGTAGTTTCTCATCTTACTCTTGTATTAGTATGTTAGCCACCATATTTGCTTAGCGCTTTCTGCAACTCCACCTCATTACCTCATCCTACCCATAAGCTTAAATAGTCTTGATCTCGTGGGTTTTGAGATTGTTGAGTCCTCGTGACTCATAGATACTACCAAAACAGTTGCAGGTGGCGATGATAGCAGTGCAGGTGATGCTACCGAACTCAAGTGGGAGTTCGACGAGGACCTTGGCCGTTACTACGTGTCTTTTTCTGATGATCAGTAGTGGAGCCCAGTTGGGATGATCGGGGATCTAGCATTTGGGGTTATCTTCTTTTCATTTGGATTTGACCGTAGTCGGTCTATGTGTGTACTTGGATGATGCATGATTTACTTAAGTATTTGTGTGAAGTGGCGATTGTAAGCCAACTCTCTTTATCCCTTTCTTGTTCATTACATGGGATTGTGTGAAGATGACCCTTCTTGTGACAAAACCACAATGCGGTTATGCCTCTAAGTCGTGCCTCGACACGTGGGAGATATAGCCGCATCATGGGCGTTACAGGGCGCCTTGATCGTCGCCCCGAGCGCAGTGACCAAGGCTACAACCGTGGAGGTGGCCGAGGTGGAGGACGCTGGGACGGCCGCGACCCTCGCCAGGAATGGCGTGATCAGCTCGCGGGGACCCCTGGCAGGGCCAGCCTCGCGAGGGTCTCTGGAGGGACCAGCCTCGCGAGGACCGCCCTCAGGGCAACGCTGGTCTTCCTCTGCTGCCGCCACCACCAAGAAGGAACGACGACCACCATCAGGATGAGGGGGCTGGGGGCTTCCAAGAGCCTCGTGCCATCGTTTGCATCCTAGGCGGCGCTCAGGCCCCTGCCTCCCATCGCATCTTCAAGAAGTTTGCTCGCGAGGTGAACGCGGCCCTCCGCAGGCTTGAGGCAACGCGTCCGCTCAGGTGGTCCAAGTACGCCATCACCTTCGACTCTTCAGACCAGCTCAAGTGTGCGGCCAC
Organism: Triticum aestivum; assembly: GCF_018294505.1. Taxonomy (NCBI): domain Eukaryota; kingdom Viridiplantae; phylum Streptophyta; class Magnoliopsida; order Poales; family Poaceae; genus Triticum; species Triticum aestivum. Next base: position 268,467,628 of record NC_057799.1, on the reverse strand, counting down.
TGCTGGCGCCCTCCCAATGCACTGCTCGCCCATCATCAGCAACGCCCTTGTCACCAAGACACTCATCGTTGGCGGTGCGGGGCTCAATGTTCTCTCCGTCGAGACGTTCGACCGACTCCAGGTGCCCTACAACCAGTTGTAGCCTATAAAGCCCTTCTCAGGAGTGACCAATGGCTCCACCACCCGATAGGGCAAATCCGCCTCCCTGTCACCTTCGGCAAGCGTGAAAACTACCGCACAGAGCTCATCGACTTCGACGTCGCCCACATTCGCCTCCTGTACAATGTCATCCTCGGATACCCGGCCCTGGCCAAGGTCATGGCTATCACCCACCATGGCTACAATGTCCTTAAGATGCCAGGGAGCTGCGGCATCATCACGGTCTCCTGCGAGGAGAAGGACGCGGTGTGCTCTCTCGAGCGCGCCTACCAGGCTGCGGCGGTCCAGAACCCAGATGGCGAGGGCGCTGTCTATCCTCCTGAGGCCGTCCCCAAGAAGAAGCAGCTACTCCACCATGGACCTCAGGGGGATGGGGCAGCCGGTGGCCCTGCCTCAGGATCTACGCGCACCGACGGGGTGCCTCTCTCTTGCATAGGAAGGCGCGCCCGACGCCCTCCTCAGGCTAGGTGTGGGGGCTCTCCTCTGGAGGGCATCTGACCTAGCCAACGTCACGAGGGAGGCACGCGGCCACCATGTGGAGGCGTGCTTCAGCGCGTGCTTCTGCCAGGAAGGCACGAGGCACCAGGTGCTCAGGAGTTCATCACCAAGACAATCAAGGAGCTTCAGGAGGCACAAGCCATGCGTGGCGAGCGTCGTCGCACACCACCCACTGCAGCTGCTGCCCTCGACGAGGGCCGCGAGCTGCGCATCTGCATCAACATCCCTGGGCTCAACAGAGCCGCGTCTCAAGAACTCTTCTGGCCGTCCCACGTCGGCCGGTGCGAGGGACCCCCTCACAGCTACATCTGCATGCCTTTTGGCTTGTCGGACACGGCTGGCACGTTCTAGCGCCACATGCGGGGTGTCCTGGCGGCTCATGTGGCCAGGCGCCAGGCGATCCTACTGGAGATGGCGACGGATCCTCACGAGCCCCCTAGGCCTCCAGAGCCTCATGAGGTTCAGGACCTGGGCGACTCGTGAGGAGCGACTTCTGTAGCGCACGACTTCGGCTACCTCAACACTTCTTCAGCAACGGTGCTAGGTGACATGTTTTAGTTTGGTCAATTGGGGGCGCCCCTTGGGCTACATTATCCCCAAGCCGCGTGGGTCCGTCCCTACGGCATGTATCATTTTTGCATCCATCATAACTAGCTCTACCCTTTGATTATGAGTTGCTTTATGATTATCACCTGTCTGTCCGGTGCTTCGACACCATGAACCTTGTGCGCCCTTGCAAGCCCACCCTCGATTGCCTCATGATTAAGGACTGGCACGGCGTCTGTGCTTGGGTCCGTCCCTGCAGCATCGCTAAACCCAAGTGGCTGAGCTCTGGCTCGCGGGCCAGCTCCCGTGCACATCACCTCCCATGGTCCTTGGTGCCTTGTTCTCGCATGAGCTAATCGGAGGCGGGTAAGTTAGGGCACGTGACCCGGTGCCTCACCATCGTGCGAGCCGCACGCTGGTTGTCTTCTTCAGGACTTTGGCATGAGAAGACTCGGCACGGCGTCTGTGCTCGAGTCCGTCCCTGCAGCGTCGAAAAACCCAATGGCTGAGCTTTGTCTAGCGGGCCGGCCCCGTTCACGTCACCTCCTGGTGTCGTTGGTGTTTGGCCTTCTCGTGCGATAACCTTAGGAAATTCACTCGGCGCAGGTCGCCTAACCATCTCGCAGGACCATCACAAGTGTTCCGAATCAAATTCAGGAACAACCCGCCATGAGGTAGGGCCTCGTGAGTCCCGCGCTAGCTCACGGGTGCCCATACACACCTCCTCTAGCCCTGCCGTGCAAGCCACATGTCAGGGTGGGGCTGTACACGCCCCGGGGTCTCCCCTCAGAAGGAGCCCCCACCCACGTACCAGTGGAAGCACCATGCTCTGTGCTGGCAGTTGACACGGTCGAGGAGCGGCTATGCCCGTGCGAGAGCGGAAGCGCCATGCTCCGCGCTGGTGATAAACAACTGAGGGTAGCCTCACGGCTGCAGTAACCTCATGTGAGCCGCTAGGCTCGGTGTTCAGCCTCACCGCGCTGCTTTCCCTTCGGGAGAGTCACGCGAGGGGGCTGAGCATGGGGGCGACGCTTAGGTCACGCCTGGCGTATTCCACCTCGCCAGGTCCATCGGACCTGGTCTTCGCGCACCCCTCCCGAGCAAGAGCCCGACGAGGAACGGAAAGGTATGGAGGTTTGTTCGTACGTCAAGGGGGACCCCTGAGCATCGTGACTCAGGAGCCTAACTGGTCACTTAGCTCCTCATCCCTTGGTCTCATCCTGGTGATCCGGATGACCCAATGGCAGCTAAGATATGCGCGGGGCCAGGTGAGGGAGTCCTGGACTAAGGGGTCCTCGGGCGTCCGGCCTGTTATCCATTGGGCCGGACTGATGGGCTGTGAGACATGAAGGCCGAAGACCGTATCCGTGTCCGGATTGGACTCTACTTGGCGTGGAAGGCAAGCTTGGCGACCGATTATGAAGATTCCTTCTTATGTAACCGACTCTATGTAAACCCTAGATCCCCCCGGTGCCTATATAAACCGGAGGGGGTAGTCCGGAAAGGATACATATACATTACCATAGTCATACAGGCTAGACTTCTAGGTTTAGCCATTACGATCTCGTGGTAGATCAACTCTTGTAACACTCATATTCATCAAGATCAATCAAGCAGGAATTAGGGTATTACCTCCATAGAGAGGGCCGGAACCAAGGTAAACATCGTGTCCCCCGTCTCCTGTTACCATCGATCCTAGATGCACAGTTCGGGACCCCCTACCCGAGATCTGCCGGTTTTGACACTAGCATTGGTGCTTTCATTGAGAGTTCCACTGTGCCGTCCACAAAAGGTTCGATGGCCCCTTCAATCGTCGATAATGACGCTGTCCAAGGAGGAACCTTCCTCCCCGGATAGATTTTTGTGTTCGGCGGCTTCGTACTGCAGGCCAACTCGCTTGGCCATCTGGAGCAGGTCGATAGCTACGGCCCTGGCCATCATGTCAGATTTGGAAGCTTGAACTATATCGCGGATATCCGTGGAGACTTGATCTTCAATGGATTTGAGACCGCTGCAATCGCTCCCCTCACTCCGATGAACATGACTTAAATATGTCATCGGATCACATCCAGGAGATGGTTCATGTTGCTGCAACGACCTTAGAACCAGAGCAGATCATGGCATCCAAAGCCATAGAGTCCGCGGCGTTGGAGCCGCACACGGACTCAACACCCTGCAATATTTGCGTCAACGGAACTTCGGACTCGTCTCCGGCTATAAGTTCCGGACCGTGTACGCCTGCGGACACTGAGCTAGATCGGTTATCGATCTTCGAATTCAGCGCCGCAGACGTTTTCCAGCACTCACCTTTGGGCGATGTGCTGAACTCTTTAAAGAATTTGTCCTTGGAGAAGGACTCGCAGCCGAACTATGTTCGGTTCGAGTTAGAGGCTGATGATGGGGAATTTTGCTTCCCACCCGCCACCCACTTCATAGCTACCGTCGAGGACTTAACCGACGAGCTCGATTATGGCTCCGAAGACATCGACGGTATGGACGACGATGCCGACAAGGAGCAAGGCCAAGACCCGCCATTCACTGGACGTTGGACGGCCACCTCTTCGTATGACGTGTACATGGTTGATACACCTAAAGGATCTGGCGACGACAAAGAAGAGCCAGATGCGAATAAACCCTCTGAGACGCAGTCCAGGCGCCGGCGCCCTAAACATCGCTCTAAGTCACGTCGCTCAAAAGACAGCAACACCGGAACCGGAGAAAATAGTACTCCTGACGATGCCGAAAACAATGAAGACACTGTTGGAGCAACATCCGAACAAGAGGAACAAGACAAGGAGCAAGTTAACCCTGATAAACAGGCCATGCCCAATGACCCGGATGATGATAGTTATCGTCCACCCTTCGGGGATGATGAGAGCCTTGGCATTGAGGACTTCATCATGCCTGAGGCACCCCTCGAGCAGGAGCGCTTTAAGCGCCAGCTCATAGCTAGTGCAAGAAGCCTAAAGAAAAAGCAACAATAGCTCCAAACGAATCAAGACTTACTCATCGATAGATGGACCGATGTCCTAGCAGCCGAAGAATACAGCCTCAAGCGCCCAGCCAAGAGTTACCCAAAATGCAGACTGCTACCTTAGTTCGATGATGAGGCACCAGATCCCATACCTCCCTCGCGCAATGCGGACCGACCACCACGTGGTCGGGATAGTGCGGCGGACGGACCACCCCGTGGTCGGGATAAAATGGCAACTCAGGCCGAACAACAGCCCGCCCCACCGCCTCGCAAACATAGGGACAGAACAGCTCGGGACCATACATACGACCTTCGGTAGGATCTGGACAGTAGAGCAGGACACACCAGATCAATCTACGAATCGCGAGGACGCTTCCCGACTCGGGATGACGGCCACCCATTCGGACGTGATGAACCTAGTCACACCCGGGCCGATAACCACAGACGGACTTCATCGGAGGTGCGCCGTGACGCGGTCCGATATAGAGGCGCCGCACACCCTCTCTGCTTCATAGATGAGGTGCTGGATCACGAATTCCCCGAGGGGTTCAAGCCCGTCAATATTGAATCATACGACGGAGCAACCAATCCCGCAGTATGGATTGAGGACTTCATTCTCCACATCCACATGGCCCGTGGAGACGACCTCCACGCCATCAAATACTTCCCACTAAAGCTCAAAGGGCCAGCTCGACACTGGCTAAATAGCCTGCCTGAAAATTCCATTGGCAGTTGGGAGGACCTGGAAGAAGCCTTCCTTGACAACTTCCAAGGTACATATGTCCGGCCACCCGATGCCGATGACTTAAGCCACATAGTTCAACAACCTGGAGAATCAGCCAGAAAATTCTGGACTAGGTTCCTAACCAAAAAGAACCAGATCGTTGACTGTCCGAATGCCGAAGCCCTAGCAGCCTTTAAACACAGCATCCGTGACGAATGGCTAGCCCGCCACCTCGGCCAAGAAAATCCGAGGTCCATGGCAGCCCTCACGGCACTTATGACCCGCTTTTGCGTGGGAGAGGATAGTTGGCTGGCCCGCAGTACAAACACATCCAACGAAGCAGGCCCCTCCGAGGCCAAAAATAGCACCGGCAAGCTCCGGCGCAACAGACACAAGCGCCGAAGCAATGGCGATAACACCGATGACACTACAGTTCACGCCGGATTTAGTGGCTCCAAGTCCGGCCAGCGAAAGAAGCCCTATAAAAGGAACGTCGGAGGACCATCCAGCTTGGACCGCATACTCGATCGTCCGTGCCAGACACATGGCACCCCAGACAAATCGGCCAACCATACTAACAGAGATTGCCGAGTCTTTAAGCAAGCCAGCAAAGTAAATAGCGGAAACAAGGAAGGGGAATCGCAGAGCGAGGATGATGACGAGGAGCCCCGACAGCCGAACACTGGGGGGCAGAAGAAATTCCCGCCTCAAGTCAAAACGGTGAACATGATATATGCTACACCCATCCCCAAAAGGGAGCGCAAGCGCGCACTCAGGGATGTCTATGCGGTAGAGCCAGTCGCCCCAAAATTCAAACCATGGTCGTCATTCCCGATCACCTTTGATAGTCATGATCATCCAACTAGCATCCGTCATGGCGGTTCGGCCGCATTGGTACTCGACCCAATCATCGACGGATTTCACATGACACGAATCCTAATGGACGGTGGTAGCAGCCTCAACCTGCTCTATCAAGATATAGTACGCAAAATGGGCATTAATCCCTCACGAATCAAGCCCACGATAACTACCTTTAAAGGAGTTATACCAGGCGTAGAGGCCCGTTGTACGGGCTCAATCACGCTGGAGGTGGTCTTTGGTCCCCCGGATAACTTCCGAAGCGAAGAGCTAATCTTCGATATCGTCCCCTTCCGCAGCGGCTACCACGCACTGCTCGGACGAACCGCGTTTGCTAGATTCAACGCGGTGCCACATTATGCTTATCTCAAGCTCAAGATGCCCGGTCCACGCGGCGTCATTACAGTAAATGGAAACACGGAACGTTCCCTCCGCACAGAGGAGCATACCGCAGCCCTAGTAGCAGAAGTACAGAGCGGCCTTCTCAAGCGGCACCATAATCCGGCCTCCGAGCCCCTCGACATCGTTAAGAAGGTCCGGACTACACTGCATCAGGGCAGCTCGGTTTGTCAAGAGCTGAATTAGTAAATTCGGCCTCCGTCCCAATCCCGATGAGGAAATGGCATCTGTACCGCGCGTACATAACTACGCACTCAAAACCCCATGGGTACTGACGGAGGCATAACTCGCTCGCGATCCACAGTGCGGCTTGACTGACCCTGGGATTCGCACGCCTTTACTTTTTCCTTTTTATTACGGGTTTTTTTCTCTTTTCGAGGTCTATGCGGACGACCCGCTTGCGGAACACACCAAGGAGGCAAGGAGCTCTGGCATACAAGGGAATCCCTAGGTGGTCTCTACTAAACAATTGCCATACTTGTTTTACATACCCGCACGCAGCTCGCTCTTGGTTGCGGCATGTTAAATAGCTTTACTTGCTTATCGCATTACTTGCACAAAGTACGCCCCGGCGTACTAATTACATCACAATGGTGAATAAATGGTGGCGTCAGCTTATTACTTAATTTTCCTGTGTCCTCACCTTTGTATATATTACTTATTGCACACGTACACCATGGTACGTATTACTACGCCAGGGGCTTCATTACACCCCGCATTACGGCAATGAAAGTCCGAACACTTTTCCAGTATAGTTCAGCACCCCGAACTTATAGCATTATATGCAACGGCTCTGAATCATGTCTTTGGTCAATAGTTGGGTTGCTCGGCTCCTGTGCTTACTACCTTAAGTTCCGCTATATCGGCTAGGGTAGTAAAGGGAGAACAACTGCGATTGTGTCCTGGTTCTTCCAGACGAGCACCTCCGTAGAGAAAGCCGAAAACTGGCTGTCATGATGCGGCGAGAGCTGGTAGCTATTCGAGAGGTTCCAAATCGTTAGAGATTTTTTCCGCTTCTTGCTAAGAATCGGTTCCTCCGATTAGGCGTGTACAACGCCCCTAGTTCGGCCTTCCGAATACCAGGGGCTTCGCCAACTTTCTTAATTGTAAAACTCCTATGGCTAAGTGAGGGCAGTAAAGGCCGCATAGTCTGATTTCCTTGTTCGTTGCGCTAAACACCTCCATTAAGGACCAGGATGTGGAGTAAAGAGTGTTTAGATTTATCCTGAGCACCCCCGTACTATCTACGTGGGGGCAGAAGCCGACGACTGGTCAACCCTCAGATTTCATAAACGGCCGCACAGGAGGTAAAATGTAAATCGCAAGCATTATAATACATAACATCATTGTTCCATATTACAGGACAGGATAATACAAATGTTCTCATGGGAATATGACATCCTTCGAACATTGCTCCGCCACAAGGCGAGACCCCTCAAGGACACCATCAAAATAGAGTTCGGGTCGACGATGCTCCTTGCCCTCCGGCGGCCCCTCGGTCATCAGCTTCTTGGCATCCAGCTTTGCCCAATGCATCTTGACGCGGGCAAATGCCATACCCGCACCTTCAATACATACCGACCGCTTCACGGCTTCGAGCCGTGGACAGGCACTTACAAGCCGCTTAACAAGTCTGAAGTAGCTGCTAGGTATAGGCTCGGCAGGCCACAGCTGGACTATCAGGTCCTTCATGGCTAGCTCTGTCGACCTGTGCAGCTCGACCAACTGCTTTAGCTGGTCGCTGAAGGGCACCGGATGTTCGGGTCCAAGATATTGGGACCAGAATAGCTTCTCCGTAGACATCCCTTCTTCGGCTCTATAATGCTCGGCAGCATCTGATATACTGCGCGGCAGATCCGTAAACGCCCCTGGAAAACCCAAATTAGGATAAGTACAAGGAACGTTTCCTCTACATACTTGCTTTGTATGATGAAAAACTTACCCGCCGCAATCTTCTTGGCCGCCTGAATTTCCTGGAGGGCGTTCTGGGCTTCGGCTCATGCATCCTGTGCGCTTTGGTGGGCCTTCGCCAGTTCGAACTCTTGCGCCTTACACTCGCGCTCCAAGGACTCAAATCTCTCGATCGCGCCCTGGAGCTGTTGCTGCGCCTCGCCAACCCGGGCCTCGTGCTTCTCGCGCGCGGCAGTTCCTTGGCCGCTTTGTCCTCGGCCTCGGCTAACACCTTCTTCAGGGCTGCCACCTCAGTCGTGGCCCCTAAATAAAGTTTATGACACCTTAGTCTGGACGGACTATTCATTTTTTCTTAAAATGTATCCGCAGGTTACTGCATACCTTGGCTATCCTCCAGCTGCTTCCTCATGAGGCCGAGCTCCTCCTCGGCCCGCTCCAGTTTCCGCTTCAGTCCGGAGACCTCCGCAGCATGAGCGGTGGCAGCCTGCAGCGATACCTGCTTATTCACATAGACAACTTATGTTAGACTCCTGCGATATTTCTTCTTGATCCTCTGTTCGGCTTTTTCTTCCCGAACACCAAACAGAGCATCAGGGGCTACTGTCTATACTGTGATATTCTTCCTACAAACACATTACTTACCTCAAAGCCCGATAGAAGGCTAGTGCAGGCTTCGGTCAGTCCACTTTTGACGAACTGAACCTTCTCTATTACCGTGCCCATAAGGGCGCGATGTTCATCCACAATAGAGGTGCCTCGTAGCGCCTCCAGTAGATTATCCGGTGCCTCTGGTTGGACAGAGGTCACTGACGGAATAGGAACATTCCCTCCTTTCAGGGAATGCCGTTCGGTGGACTCCGGAGCCGCGTAGATCTCCGGAATGGTATCCGGCTCAGGTCCGAAGGGAGCTCGGCCCCCATCACCAGTCCCGATAGGGGCTTTTTCTCCCATGTGTCCGGCGACTGAGGAATCGTCCTGGGGTGCCACCCTGACGATCTCCGGAGGCTCCCTCCGGTCGGGGAAGGTCTTTTGCGACACCACCTCGTCGTCACCCCTGGGAGAGACGGAATGCGCAGGTGGCGGAGACGTGCTAGCCATCTCCTTCGAGTCTAGCGATCCCTCTGTCGAGGATCGTGGGCAGCCATCGCGTGCGGGACTGCAATGACAAGGTTTGAGACATATCAATATTACAAAGCCGGGAAAGCCAGACATTTTTGGATTCTGGTACTTACGAGGCGGGCCGAGGCTTGGTCCGGCGAGGTCGCTCCGGACTGCTATCAAAATCCCACGTGGGGTTATCCGCGAGGGAGCCTTTAACCCTCTTAGACGTTTTCGCCTCCGGGTTTGTGTGGGCCGCTCTCTTCTTCCTCCCCACTTCAGGTGGGGAGTCGTTTTCTTCTTCCTCTTCGTCGTCGTTGTCGGCGGACGAAGAGGAAGTCTCGCTTTCGGACGTCACGTCCGGAGCGCCTTTTCGGCGAAGGCCCTTCTTGGCCCCTTTGGCCGCCTTCTTAGCCGTCTTCTCCGGCACCTCATAAGGTGTAGGGAAAAGCATTCTCGTCAGTAATGGGAATTCTTGGTCTTTGGGCAGCAGAGCCGGACAGTTAATCTCCTCTGCTACCTTGATCCATGCCTGAAAACAGGGGAAGGAAAGCTTAGGCTTTCTCTCAAAATATGCTAGTCGAGGGTATTCCTTGAAAACATTAAAAGAACTTACCGAGTTAGCCTGGTATTTTAAGCTAAGCCCGCGATCTTCGGTCGTAGGCGGTAGCGTCTCGCCGGCCTTGAAGAGCACTTTCCAGATTTCTTCGTGCGTCGTGCCGAAGAGCTCTAGTAGCGTCTGGTTCTTGGCGGATCAAACTCCCACAGATAGCAAGTCCGGCGTTGGCACGGAAGGACCCGACGAATGAGCATGACCTGGACCACGTTGACGAGCTTGATCTTCCTGTCTATCATATTCTGGACGCACGTCTGGAGCCCAGACAGCTCGTCCGAGGGACCCTAGGTTAGGCCCCTCTCTTTCTAGGAGGTGAGCCGCATCGGGATTCCGGGTCGGAATTCGGGGGGCCGCCGCCCAGTTGGCGTCGCGCGGCTCGGTGATATAGAACCACCCCGATTGCCACCCCTTCACTGTCTCCGTGAATGTGCCTTCGGGCCAGGTAACGTTGGGCATCTTGCCCAGCATGGCGCCTCCGCACTCTGCTTGTTGGCCGCTCACCACCTTCGGCTTCACATTGAAGGTCTTCAACCATAGGCCGAAATGAGGCGGGATGCGGAGAAAGGCCTTGCACATGACAATGAATGCCGTGATGTTGAGAATGAAGTTAGGGGCTAGGTCATGAAAATCTAGCCCGTAGTAAAACATCAGTCCACAGACGAAGGGGTGAAGAGGGAAGCCCAGCCCGCGGACAAAATGTGTAAGAAACACAACCCTCTCGTGGGGCTCTGGAGTAGGGACGATATGTCCCTTGACCGGGAGTCTATGGGCGATCTCCTTGGCCAGATATCCGGCCTCCCGGAGCTCCTTGATATCCCTCTTCGTAACAGAGGAGGCCATCCACTTGCCTCCCTCCCCGGATCCGGACATCTTTGGAGTGCTTTATCGGACAAGGGAAAAGCTAAAGACTTGGGCGCTGGAGCTCAGGGACGGAAGGGCTGAGGAGGAACCGAGGTGTGGGTGAAGAAAGGGAATTCTTATCCCCTTATAAAGGCCATGAATATCAAGCGCCTCCCCACTCGCCTTAAACTCGCCTATTTCCAAGGACCGTGCGAATGGCACGGTTGGGTCACCCATGCCCGCATTGATGAGAATCCCGCAATAAGGGGACACGATCTCTGCTTCGACAGGATGTGCCAATGGCAACCGCGTCTCGAAACATGGAGCGGCAGACGAAAAATGGTTCAAAAATTGTGACCGGTCAGGCGTGATGTCACGCTGCAAAAAAGTTGTCAGCGGATGGAACTCGTGTAAAAATATGTTCTCTCTGCGGTTGTGTATGTTTTGTGACAGGTCCGGATACTATCATCGCATCCGAAGACTATCTTGGAGTTCGGAAAAAGGGGAACCCGCCTTGCAATGCCGAAGACAATCTGCGCGCTGGACTCCTCATCATTGAAGCCGGGTTGAGGGGCTACTGAGGGAGTCCTGGACTAAGGGGTCCTCGGGTGTCCGGCCTGTTATCCATTGGGCCGGACTGATGGGCTGTGAAGACATGAAGGCCGAAGACCGTTCCCGTGTCCGGATTGGACTCTACTTGGCGACCGATTATGAAGATTCCTTCTTATGTAACCGACTCTATGTAAACCCTAGATCCCCCCGGTGCCTATATAAACCGGAGGGGGTAGTCCGGAAAGGATACATATACATTACCATAGTCATACAGGCTAGACTTCTAGGGTTTAGCCATTACGATCTCGTGGTAGATCAACTCTTGTAACACTCATATTCATCAAGATCAATCAAGCAGGAAGTAGGGTATTACCTCCATAGAGAGGGCCCGAACCTGGGTAAACATCGTGTCCCCTGTCTCCTGTTACCATCGATCCTAGACGCACAGTTCGGGACCCCCTACCCGAGATCTGCCGGTTTTGACACCGACACCAGGCCCTGCCGACGCAGAACGCTCAGACCTACTCTTGCATCTCCTTCCCAAGGGTTGTTTGTACGTCAAGGGGGACTCCTGAGCATCGTGACTCAGGAGCCTAAATGGTCACGTAGCCCCTCACCCTTTGGTCTCGTCCTGGTGATCCGGATGACCCAACGGCGGCTAAGGAATGCACGGGGCCGGGGGCCACCGACGCAGAACACTAATGCAAACGGAAAGGAAATCGTAGAACCCTAGAGAATTATTACAAAACATATTGTCTCCTAAAAGTTCTGAGCATAATTTCTTACGCCTCCACGAGGCACGATGCATGTTGCAGGAATAAACAGGGGGGAGTGCCGCCATCAAGTTTCTTCTGTAGCCTTGGATGCCACCATCGCTTGCTTGGGGAGCCCCGCCATTGGCTACGTCGCCTCCGTCCTTGCCATCGGCCGTAGTCACGGGGTCGGCGGCGAGGAACTTCCGCTGCAGGGCCTCCACCTAGTCCTTCACAGCTTCTGGAGCGGCGTCTTGGAGCTCAGGGTCCATGGGTTCGAGCAAGGCGCCAAGGTCGAAGCTGGGGTCCCGAAGATGGAGGTTGCTGAAGACGCGTGTCGTGGCCGAGGCAGAAAGCGCACGAGCCTCTCCCTCCACCAGGGGACCCACTCCAACGACGATGCCCACGAGCGTCGTGGCAAGCTTGAGAAGCAGCTCGGCGGGTGAAAGAACATGTGGTGCCCCCATGTTTGGTTTTGGTAATTGATGACAATCTCTATGGACTAATGGTTGCCTTGAGTTATATTTGAAGATTTTGTCCATAGGCTTTTCTTGGAGTACATTTGTTGGTTTCAAGGAGAGTTTGTGATACCAAGGTGCTATTCAAGGAATTACCTAAAGATTGGTCTTGTGAGAGGATGATCAAGACTAAGTAAAAGAGTGAATCAAGTTGATCAACACAAAAGCGTAGAAGATGTACCGAGAGGGATCAAGCGATCCCATGGTATGGTAAGCATTGTCAATTACGCTTTGTGTACTAACCCATGATCTTCATGAGAGTTCTTTGCGGGGTTAGGTTGCGGTGTGCAAGTTCAAGGAAGCATCACGAAGAGATCAAATGCTTGAAGCTTGTCGTCCATTGTGGAGACAATGGACTTGTGAAGATGTGCGGAAGAGTGGCTCACCCATAGTGGAGTATGGGGGAGCAATCAACTAGTCTTCATCGAGCCAACGCAATCAAGAAAGGTGGTCCAACTTGAGGGAGTCAAGATGGTCTTCATCTAGCTCAAGTGGACCATGTGCAAGGCAAAGGTTGCCCTTGATAGGTTTTCTATTTTATCGGTCTCATGATGGTAGTTGGGAGACCGGGTTATAGGATCGATTGCCGTACTATCAAGGGGGGCTCTCGATGAGTAGCTTGATCGTATCATTCGTAGAGAGCTCAAACTATTGCATCCTTGCATCATCTTTCTTGGTTCTTGTTTGCTTCTCTTTGTGAGTTTTGGAGCTTTTGGTCATCTTGTTGACAAGCTCGAGTTCATCAAAAACGGAGTTCACTTGCATCTTCTATGATGTTTTTGATGTTGGAGGTTATGACGGTTCTTCTCTGTTGGAGGTTTCACTCCTCTATGTGTTAGGCATACCTCCCCTGCCTCTTCTTACTATAACCAGTCGCTGTTTTGATGCCACTCATTGTCTTGTATCCAACAAGCCTGAGTTTGCTCAATTCTGAGCTCATTTGCAGAAGTTATGGCAGTTTTGGTTTTATTGGTTCCATCTGTTGTCTTTAGCTACGTTTTGAAGGCATCCAAGTGCTAAAGCCTCTGTGGCGTGCGGTAGTACTGCTCAAGGGAGCGGTAGTACCGCAGGGGCCAGCGGTAGTACCGCTCCTGTGAGCGGTAGTACCGCTGCCTCTAGCCCAGAACGCTGGCGCGCACGGAAGTAGGCGCAGAAGTAATTTTTTACTTCCGCGTCCTACGTGGTAGTACCGCTCCTGGTGAGCGGTAGTACCGCTGCCTCGCATCCTGTAGCTGATTGCGTGCGGTAGTAGGCGCGGATGTAATTTTTACATCCGCCCTTGCGCGCTAGTACCGCTCCCTGAGCGGTAGTACCGCGCTCCCTGTGAGCGGTAGTCCTGGGCAGAACTGCTTATGCTCGTTTCATGGCTCGACCATGTTACGTGTACCTCAAGCTCGAGATGCCTGGCCCTAGGGGTGTGATCACAGTCACTGGTAATCGGTAGCGCGCGGAAGAGTGCCTCCAAAAGGGCTCAAAGATCGCAGATGAACAAATGGCAGCAGTAGGAATGAAAGAATACTAGAAGACTGTAGATCCGAGTGATCCGAGTGATTTCAGTCGTCTTGTGAAACAAAATCAGTTCATATTCACCTGACCGATCCCAATGCTGCTCCGACTCATATCTCAACAACACTCGACAGCAAATAGGAAGAAGCGCTCATCCAGTTCCTTCGTGAGAACTGGGACATCTTTGCATAGAAACCTTCTAACATGCCAGGTGTACCCAGGGGACTGGCTGAGCACCGTTTGCGAGTCGACCCAAAGGCAAAACCTGTCAAAGAGCATCTCCGACGGTCCACCGTGGAAAAAAGAAAGTCAATCGGCGAGGAAGTGGCTCGGCTTCTGGCAGCTGAGTTCATCCGAGAGATTTACCACTTCGAGTGGCTCGCCAACGTTTTCATGGTTCCCAAGAAAGATGATTCACTCATTATGTGTATCGACTTCAAGCATATCAATCCGGCCTGCCTGAAAGATCACTTCCCTCTTCCCTGCATCGATCAGATAGTCGATTCAACTGCGGGATGTGAGCGATTGTCCTTTCTGGACGCATATTCCGGGTACCACCAGATCCGACTGTATGGACCCGACGAAATAAAAACAGCTTTCATCACCTTGTTCGGGTGCTTTTCCTATGTTACTATGCCCTTTGGTCTCAAGAATCCTGGTGCCACATTCATGCGCATGATACAGAAGTGCCTGCTCACTCAAATCAGCCGGAATGTGGAAGCATACATGGGTGACATCGTGGTTAAGTCGCGTAAAGGTTCCGACCTGCTGACTGACCTCGCTGAAACCTTTGCCAATCTGAGGAGATATGATATCAGTCTTAATCCGTCGAAGTGTACATTCGGGGTTCCAGGTGGAAAGTTCCGTACCTGATTCGCCTAAGTTTCAGAAATAAAATCCTACCGAGTGAAGAGCAACCCTCTCACTCGGGGGCTTAGCTGCAGTTCCGTACTCGCCTAAGTTTGAAATAATCCCACCGAGTGAAGAGCAACCCTCTCACTCGGGGGCTTAGCTGCAGTTCCGTACTCGCCTAAGTTTGAAAAAATCCCACAAAGTGAAGAGCAACCCTCTCACTCGGGGGCTTAGCTGCAGTTCCGTACTCGCCTAAGTTTGAAAAAATCCCACCGAGCGAAGAGCAACCCTCTCAC
>NC_057799.1:268417219-268452142 GCF_018294505.1 Triticum aestivum | reverse complement strand
CTAAGTTTGAAAAAATCCCACCAAGTGAAGAGCAACCCTCTCACTCGGGGGCTTAGTTGCAGTCCCGTACTCACCTAAGTTGAAAAAAATCCCACCGAGTGAAGAGTAATCCTCCCACTGGGGGGCTTAGCTGCAGTTCCGTACTCGCCTAAGTTTGAAAAAATCCCACCGAGTGAAGAGCAACACTCTCACTCGAGGGCTTAGCTGCAGTTCCATACTCGCCTAAGTTTGAAAAAATCCCACCGAGTGAAGAGCAATTCTCTCACTCGGGGGCTTAGCTGCAGTTCCGTACTCGCCTAAGTTAAAACACGTTCCGAGTGAAGAGCAATTCTTTCACTCGGGGACTTGGCCACACGCTCCATCCTGATCCGCAAGGATGACGAGGTGCAGGTCGACTACGACCTTCTCCTCAGAGCTGCGCCACAAGTACAATGTGCACTCCATCCTGATCCGCAAGGACGACGAGGTGCAGGTCGTCCGCGACCTTCTCCTCAGAGCTGTGCCACAAGTACAACATGCGCTCCATCCCGATCCGCAAGGACGATGAGGTGCAGGTCATGCACAGTACCTAGTGCTCTTGTCCATGTCCCTCTCGACGGAGCTGTGCCACAGGTACAACGTATGCTCCATCCCGATCCACAAATACGACGAGGTGCAGGTCGTCTATGACCTACTCTTCAGGGCTGCGTCACGAATTCAAAAGTCTGTTCCGAGTGAAGAAACAGGTTCCGCTCAGGAGCAAAGACAAGCATATTCAAGGAAAAACCAAGTCTAGATAAATCCCATGAGGTTCCGAACCATAGATAAAAGTACTCGGGCATCAAGCCCGAAGGAGTTTAACGGTTACAAAATCACTCGGCATTCCGAGGCAAATTTAATCAGAGCATAAAGTTTTTCACTCCGCGGGAGGAGGGTTGGCAGGCTCGACGAACTCGTCCAGGTTGATTCCGTCTGCAATGCGAGTAGCAGCAGCAATAAAGGTCTCCATGAAAGACTGGGAGTCAAGTTTCTTGGTGTTGGCAACCTTGATCGCTGCTAGTTTCTCTTCTTTGGCTTCCTTGCAATGGACGCGAACCAGGGACAGAGCTACGTCAGCGCCACATCGACCAGATGATTTCTTCCATTCCTGCACTCGACCAGGGATCTCATTGAGTCGAGTCATCAGAGACTCGAGGTCGTTTTGGAGCGTCTCCCTTGGCCAGAGCGTCGTGTCGATCCGCGACACCGCAACCTTTAGTCGAGCGAGGTAGTCCGTGACGCTGGCGAGACGGGATTCCAGTCAAAGCACATTCATGGCAGCTTCATCTTTAACTGGGGAGTTGATGGGGTCCAAGCTTGTCTTGATTCGCCCAGTCTCTTCCTCGAAGTTTTGGTGGAATTCTGCACTCACAAAGAAATAATGAGTCGACGGTTTTATGATGAATCGACGCTAGCAAATCATTCGGACAAGGAAAGGTAGCTTCAAGCATAAGGAATAACTTCTCGGCGAGCCCTCCCAGATAAACTTCCAGCTCGTTCCTTTTTCGAGTGAGATCTTCAACCTTGTCAGTCAAAGCTCCTTTGTCCTTCTTCAGCCGAGTTACCTCCTTGTTGGCCTCGTCAAGAGCAGTCTTCAGCTGGGCATTTTCTTCTTCTAACTTTCTGACTGAAGCCAGCTTCTGGTCGGCGGGTGCTATTTTCTCTTCCGCCGTTTTCTCTGCAGCCGCAAGGTCAAGATCCTTCTTCTCCAAGGCCTGCTTCATTCTTTCTAAAAAGAATAATACTCAGGTAAGGAAAAGGAGAGAAAAGGTAGAAAGAGAATCAGTCGACAAGCTAAAACCTCCCATACCAGCAGTTTCATCCTTAGCCTTCTGCAAGTTCTCCTTGGCCAACTCTAGATCAAGATTGAGCTGGATCTGTTTCTGCTCCAAGTCAGCAAACCGAGCTCCAAGTTCACAAGATCTCTGTGGTCAGAGGACAGTCAGTCGACAGAAACAAAGTTTGGTTACTTCCGAGCAATAAAATTCAAGTTTAAAGAGTCCTAAGACTACTGCCGAACCAAAACCATTCAACAGTAGACTCGGGGACTACACCCAGTGGGTGCACTAATGGTGCCCCCACTGGTTTGACTTTCCAATCGACTTGGTCCATCCAGTCGGAAAAAAGGAGAGCGAAGCAACAGTTATCCTCAGACCACAACCGACTGCCCGCAGTGGACTGCAGTCTTGGGGACTACACCCAGTGGGTGCACTCAGCGTGCCCCCACTGGTCTGGATTTCACTCGACTAGACCTGTCTAGACCGAGTGGAAGAACTGAAAAGACACATTTTTATCAAGACCCCCGCCGAATCACACATTCGACGGCGGCCTCGGGGACTACACCCAGTGGGTGCACTCCGCGTGCCTCCACTAGTTCAAAGATACAGTCGACACGACCCAGTCGACTCAAGTGGAAGAACTACTCATCAAAGATTAAAACACCCAGTGGGTGTACAGATGCATGGTGTAGACTGACAAATAGATGCATATTAAAGGTTTTCAGGTAGCATATCCTAAGAGAACAAGCGTCAAGCTAGAAAATCAGTCAGAAATCAACTAACCTGGACATTGGCCTGGAGGGATGAGGTGGTGTCATAGGCAGCCTGACTGGCCTCGTGCACCACTTTCATCTGTTCCATCATAAGGCTTGCCTAGCGTATGGCTTCCTTGGCGGCGCTCACTTGGTCCTCTGGGACATGATGGGTGGTGAAAAGTGGAGACGGTGGATCAACCGCAGCAGCTAGAGGATCTGAGGCATGGAGTCGCACAGACGAAACAGGGACTTGTTCAGTCGACGATGAAGGACGTTCACTCGGCACTGGAACCGCAAAAGTAACAGAAGCTCGGTTGAGGTCTCCGGACTACTGGATCACTGGTTCTAACACTGGCGTTGTTTGGGGCATCTGGCCGGCTGGTACCCTCCTGCCTGAGGACCTGCCCCTCCTTCTAGTGGGCTTCGATGGGACGTCTTCGTCGTCATCCGGAAGTTCAATAACATTTTGCAAAGCTACAAAAGAATCGACTACAAAAGTTTAGTCGACGGCGAAAATAATTGGCAGAATAAAGATAGAATAGCAGGAGCCGTACGCGCTTTCGATGTGGCCGCGTCTTCCATCTCCTCGTCATCACCATCCTTGTAAATAGAAGTCACAGAAGTAGCGGCACTGCAAATTTCAGGATTCACTCGGTCAAACAGGAGAGTAAATCGACTGAAAGTCAAACTATGCAAAAGCAAAGAGATAAAGCATGATGATTACCCAGACGCGACAGGGACGGCCACTTTGATCTTAAGCAAGGCCTTCCGAGGCTTTGGGGGCGCTACCTTGAGCTGCTTCGGAGCCTTTTCAGTCGGAGTGGGAGAAGAAGTCCGAGTGCGCTTCGAAGCATGCGTGCTTGGTGCGACCGCCTTACCGCGCCCGCCCGTCGGGTCGTGCATCTGCTTGGAGCGACGTTCGGAATGAGGCGGCGATTCTACCTCCTCACTGCTGCTCGAGTCGTCGTCGTCATCGTCGCTTTCATCTTCAGATCGGTATTCAGCACTCTCGCCTCCACTCGCCTCTCCCTCCGGGGCTTGCTCTCCATTTGGCATAGAGTACGTCTCAGTATAGATCTGCAAGGAAAAGGAATACATAAACATCAGTCAGTTCCAAGAATAATTACGAATCGAGATAGGAAGACACTCGGCATTAAAGGTCAGAGCTTGTCTGGTCCATTGGCGGCGTCGAGTGGTGGAACCCTCCTAGACCCTCCGGGGTTGTCTATGTTGCCGGTGATGCCCTGCAACCACTACGCCACGGTCTCCTCGGTAACCTCCTCCGGGTGGATCCGAGTGGTGTCTTCAATACCCGAGTACATCCAGATAGGATGATCGCGAGATTGAAGTGGCTGGATGCGTCGACCGAGAAACACCTCAAGCAAGTCCATGCCAGTCACACCGTCACGGACTAGTTGGACTACCCGATCGACTAACATATTCACCTCTACTTTCTCCTCTGGAGTGACTTTCAAAGGGGAGGGCGGTTGGACTCGGTCCATGGAGAAGGGAGGAAGTCCAGTCGACTAGCCAGGAGTCGGTTGGTCCTTATAGTAAAACCAGGTCGACGGCCACCCCCTAACTGAATCGGGAAGTGTCATGGCTGGAAAAGTGCTCCTACCCCTCGTCTGGATACCCAGACTGCCACACATCTGGATCACGTGTGCCCTCTCATCACTCAGATTAGCCTTTTTTACGGATTAGGAGCGACAAGTAAAGATGTGTTTGAAGAGACCCCAATGCGGTCGACAGCCCAGAAAATTCTCACACATGGAAACATACGCGGCGAGGTATGTGATGGTGTTGGGAGAAAAGTGGTGGAGTTGAGCTCCAAAGAAGTTCAGGAAACCCCGGAAAAAGGGATGAGGAGACAGAGCAAAACAGCGGGCAACATGAGTCGCAAGGAGGACACACTCACCCTCCTGTGGCTGTGGCTCGATCTCATTTCTTGGCAACCGCCAGGCCCCGTGGGCAATCAAGCCCCCCTCAACCAGATCCTCCATGTCCTCCTTCTGAATCATAGATCGGATCTAGTCGCCCTGGATCCAGCCAGGCGGCAGGCCAGACCTCGATGACGATCCGCCCCAACTCGACTTCTTGCCCTTTGATGCTGCCGTTGCCTTCTTCGCACGCTCCAGAGCCGTCGTCTTGTCTTTCCCCATCACAGCAGGTTGCATGCGGATGAGGCGGCGACGTCCAGGGTGAGGGCAAATGTGGTGGAGAAGCAGAGGAGGAAGAAGGGGAATGAGGCGCACTGTGCAAAATACATCGGTACGAAGACCTTATATAAGCCTACTTCCCAGTGGATGACTCGTGGACCCAAGCAATCCTGTCAAATCCCGCAAAAGTCGCGCGCTCGGTATGTGGCAAAAAAGGTGGTGCGGGAATCGAGGCATCCATGCCTAATCCGCTCCGTTTACTGCGGTCCTCTCCGCCCCGCGTGCTTCCCCAAATTTCGAATCCCGTGAGATCAGGGAACGGCAGTGCACTCAATTGCGCCGAAGATTTTATACCATATCAGCACTCGAAGCTTATCAGGAAAGTTCACTCGACAACCTCGAAATGGATCAAGGTGATTGAAAATGAGGTCGAAGTTTCTGCATGGTTCACCAATCCAAGTAAAATGCTTCCGAAGCACGAAAATTGGGTCGGAGCCATCTTCAACTCCATCTCCACTCGGACCCTGAACCATTCTGGGTATAATGACGATGACATGTACCTAGGGTAGGGTAATAGACCTGACCTAGACGCCCTTCCCAAGGACATTACCCTAAAGTCAAGGACATTCAAAGGACAACATCATCCACCGACTGAAACCGCCTCAGAGTGCATGCCACTCGGCCGACAGTTCACTTGGATAACCCAATTCCATTCGACCAAGATATAATCATTCGACCATACCAGAAATCACTCGGAGTACAGAAGATCTAATGTCCCTCAGGATGACAACGGTCAGGCATTCACTCCGTAGTCTTAATGGTCATTTATATGGCTTTATTGCTGACGTTACCAGTAACTTCTGATCTTTATGTACATTGAACCCTATGTAACGGGGGATGGCTGGGGTCCTGGCGCACTCTATATAAGCCACCCCCCTCTACTGGGACAAGGCTTCGCACCCCCTGTAACTTCACGCATAATCCAATCGACCGAGCCTCCGGGCACCGAGACGTAGGGCTATTACTTCCTCCGAGAAGGGCCTGAGCTCGTAAATCTTGCGTGCAGAACCTCATCATAGCTAGGATCTTGCCTCTTCCTACCTACCCCCCATTCTACTGTCAGACTTAGAACCACGACAGTCTCTCCCTCCCGTGCCGGGGTCGCTGCAGCCACGACATACTGCTTGGCCTCTGAGGCTTGAGCGTCCTCCTTCTTCCTCTTCTCCGCCAACATAAGCCTGGCCATCAAGATGAAGATATTGAGCACTGCGTCAAGAGCAAAGGGGAAACGCAAGGAGGTACACTTATTGGTCCTCAGCGACATAGTCCCTCTTTCTGCCTAGGAGCGCGACGCCCACAAGCTTCCTGGGCACAGGCGTCGCCGCGCTCTCAGGGGCGGACGAGTGTGCGGTCGGCTCGGCGACGGTGGCAGCCGGCGACAAAGTGGAGGCGCCGCCCCAAAGAACAACGCAGACATGTCCTTCCTCGGGGTCCCCTGCTTCGGCTTCCTCAAGGGGGTGCCCCCGGACCTCGTGGAGACCCCGGTGGAGCGCGGCGATTCCTTAACTGGGTTCTCGCTGGCGTCTTCATCATCAGAAAGGATACGGAGGAGTTCATTTTTCCGCGGGGGAGAGGTCTCCGCCACCTCCTCCAAGGTCGCCTCCGAGTCTGCCCTCTCCTCCTTCTCGAGGTCGCCGGAGGACACCAGAACCGAGGAGCCAGGGGGCTGGGAAGGCTTCAGCGGCACGAGCCCCTGCTCGCTGAAAATAGGCATGGCGGCGGCCACCTTCTCCCCGTCGTCGCAGTGGTACAACGGGAGATAGGTTTCTGGAGGGCCGCCCTGGTCCTTCTCAAGCAAGGTATGCACGGCCCTGCTCAGCTCCTCGTCAGACAGGTCCTCCGGGCACAGCCGGAGGTCGTCCTCCGCGCCCTTGAAGCTCCAAAGAGGGCACGAGCACGCTTGGAGCGGAGCCAGACGCTGCGTCAGGAACTCCTTGATGAGGATAGCCCCGGTCAGCTCCTCCGCCTTCAGGTCGGCCGTCACCTTCTCCAGCAACCGCTCCGCCCGGGGGTCAGTGAGCTTCTCGTGAGCCCATCGATCCAGCGGTGTCAGTAGCGCGGTCGGCAGCTCCATCCGAGCGTTAGAGCGCCAGGCGTCCATGAAGATCCACTTATGCCGGAAGCCCTCCACCTTCTTCCCAGACCGAGAGATCGCGTTCCTACCATTGGCCGCCATGAAGCTGGCATATCCGGAGCACAGGGGGCCACCCATCCAGAGATAGAAGAAGTGGCGGAAGAGCGCGACGGAGGGCATCACCCCCACAAATGCCTCGCAGTAGAAGGAGAAGATTGACAGAAGGAGAACGGAGTTGGGGTGAAGATGAAGGGCATGGATCTTGTAATGGTCGAGAATGACAAACAAGAAACTAGAGAAGGGAGGAACCAGCCCAGCGAAGACGCTGTGCTGGAAGAAGGGGTAAAAGTTCTCCCCCAAGGTCTCCGGCTTGGCGGAGCTAGCCTGGAGCACCGTTTCTCCCCCCTCATTGCCACTGCTCGCCGTTAGCGGGAGCACAATGGCGAGGTGCTTCTCCTTGGTGATGGTAGACGTGCTCAGGGCAGGCTCGCACCAGGAGGCCGAGCACTTTTTTATTAGGGTTTGCTCTCTTCACACTCTCTCTCCACTATATATACACGCTGGAGCCTCAGCGCTGGTAGTTGCTCTCTTCACACTCTCTCACCCTCTCCAGATCTAAACAAAACATCGTTGGCCTCTCTCTCTCTCCCCTCACTGTTGGTCAAAGAGCCGGCAGGATCCGCCCGCCGGGAAGGGAAGGAGGCTTAACGCTGTCGCCGTCGGCGAGGGAGCGAATCCAATACCGGCGCAGCTGTTCTCTTTCACCCAGCGGCGGCGCGGGAGGGCCTCCGACCCGTTCTTCCTTGTTGCCGTACATAGTGTGGGCAGATCGGCCTCCGGTCGCCCATTGAGCCACACCCCGAGAACCTTAAGGTACAATTTATTAATTCCACATGCATTGCTCTAGCTGCATGTGGGCTTTTTCCGCTTCTGCACTCGAATCTAGGTGTTGGATCAAACAGGAAAGTAGTGGGGAAAGTTGTATAGCATGAATCTAGGACGTGGTTCAAAGAGGAAAGGAAGGGGAAAAGTAGTACAGACTGGCTATCCAGCACCTACGTTGGTCGAAAAGGGAAAACAATGACAAACGCAATACGCACATCTGTAACAAACTGATCTTTCTGTTTTGGGGGACAAGGCTGTAGAGTTTGAGCAGGACTAGATTTGCTGCCCTCACATAGGGAAAGGTGTCTGGCCGCATGCATCTCCCAGATGCAGAGCCCGGGGGTCATCCTCCTTTTCCAAAAAAACATAGGGAAAGGTGTCTAAAGATAACAAAACTAGGACCAACACAAATATGCTCCTTGGTTGCTTGTTCTTTGTTGCAACAGACTGTGGATCACCCCTTTATACATCGGTAGATGCACGTGGTGCTGGTGCGTCCACTGTCCTGTACAACTCTTTAGCTGTTGTTAATCTAAGGCCCTGTTAGGTTAAAAAGTCCTAGGACTTCTTTTAGTCCCAACTAAAAAGTCCCAACACCCTACCTATTTGGTTCCAGGGACTAAACATGGACTAGATGTTATTAAATGACATGCTAAAAGACCATGTTACCCCTAGTAATGAACTAATAGAGATAAGGTGCGATGCAGGGCAGGGGCAACTGTTGGAAGAAGTCCCAAAAAGACTCTCCCTCAGGGTCTTCTTTCTTTAGTCCCAAATGCCACTTTTAGTCCCTAAAAGTCCCTCCTGTTTGGTTTAGATGGGAGTAAAAGGGACTTTTTTTAGTCCCTACACCAAAAAGTCCCTGTATACAAACACCCTCTATTAATGCCGCTGGAAAATTGAAGCAATGCCGAAGTTAAAAGTAAAGTACATGTTTAACGAATTTTATTGTTAATATAATCTCTCTGTTAATATGAATCAATGCCACTATTTGAGAAATGCTACCGTCTTGCTTTCTTTCCCATTTAGATAACTTAGATGCTTCTTTTTGTGAGCTTCTATGTCATCCACCTTTATTGACCAGTTGTTGTTTCCTTTGCACCTCTCTGTAAACAGGGTTATCTACTTCACCTCGTTGCTATTGCGTCCTTTTGTTGCACTGCACAAAACACTTTTGTTTTAAGAGTGTTTTGTGCAGTTCAACCAAAATGTCACACCGACAACGTTGCTTGATTGCTTGATCTTAGTGGAACTGCACAAGAGGAGATCTGACTTCCTATCTGTGTTGGCAAATTTGTTTCAGATCATCTTCTTGTGAGTTGTTTGAATTCCGAGTCATGAGAGGTCAGTACTAGCCTTCTTTCACATGATTGTGCAGTGTGCTATCATTTGTTGTGCTACTTATATGGTAATGTTGCTTGACTTCAGTGAACTGCACAAATGGAGACAAGACTTCCAATCTGTATGTGCACCATAATATTCCATTGAGTTAAGATAATGATATTTCACAACTGTTGGCCTGTATTTTGCTACTGTCATCAAAAAATTAATGTCGTTGTTTAGTGCTATACTTGTGCCCCCTAATTGACATGCCAAATCTTACATTGAAGGCGACGCTTGTCTGTTATTGAACCAAGTGATGAAGGGGAAGAACAAGCGGAAGAAAAATGAAAATCAACTCCCGGTGCTGTAATGAAGCACTTGAACTGTGATGACACAAGTAATGATATAGTTTTGCAACTTAATTTGTTGCAATGGCTAGAACGAGCAATTGTTTTGCCACTGATTTGATGCCACTCTTAATGTAATATGTAATTATCTCTACTTGTGCAAACAGGGATCTTCTTTGAAGATAACATATATTTTAGTGGAACTGCACAAGAAGATGTTGGAAACATTAAACTAATCGAGGAGTATATAGTAAGCATAGCAACCATAGTAGGTAACAACAGATGGTTCTGGAGAAGTGCTTCATCTGTATGCTCTACACAATAAGCCTCCTGACAAAGGTTGGTACTAGCCCACATATTTCATCCATATGATTGAGCTTCATCATCTCTGTTGCTGTTGTGCTACTGTTTAGATACTGTCATGAGAAAGTGGTATTGTCCTCAAGAAGTGCTTCATCTGTGCTGTTTTAATTATTTCCTTTCCTTTTTGTCGAGCAAACAGGGATGCAACATTTAGTTGTTCTCTTGCCTTTGCACAACAAGATCATCCATGTCATAACAGAAGGAAGCAGTTGAAGGATGATTACATTACTGCCCACAAGAACAAACTAACTTCATCTCAGAAGGACTCACAGATGTCCATCTTTGTTGCTGTGATGGCCAATTGTTGTTTTAGGATTCTTTCCGGTGAGTTCCATTTTTTGAATGTGTCTGCATGGATCATGTAGGTTGCCTGTTTAAACTACCAATTCATAGTACAGTTTGCTTTATACTAGTCACTTCTTTTGTATTTATGCAAACAGGGGTGCTCAGCTTGATTTCAATGGGAACTACACAAAATGTTCTCGAATACATCGAATATTCTCGAATCATTCATTTCCACCACAAGAAAGGAGGTGCGATATGTTCAAGGCGTTACAACATATAAAAGGAGAAATCATATAAGCTACGCGCGAATTTGGTTGATTTTGGTGGAACTGCACAAAAAGAACAGCTGGTTTATTTAGCACGAGGTGCCATGTCAATGTCCGAACTGATGGCAAACCCTGCCCATTCCACAATCGTAGGCATTTGATATTTTGGAATGGGAAAACCTTGTCAAAGTTTGCTCACTGATGTACGCAAAACAACACGCATTTGACATTTTGGAATGGGACAACCTTGTCAAATTTTGCTCATTGATGTTAGCAAGAAGACATTCGTTTGATATTTTCGAATGGGACGCCCTTTGCTGTCAGCAGCATCGATCGATTTTTCTTTATTCTTTAGTTGTGAAGTAACTATTGGCTCTGACATGTGAATCCCTGAGATGCATAATCATCGATTGTTTTGAATGTTCTCTACGAATTGTCATGCTTGTGTGTTTGATTGCAATGTACGGGAACGCTAAAAAGCTGCTCAAACTTTTTGTACTCCCTCTGTTCCTTTTTCCTTCGCATATTAGGTTTCTTTCAAGTCAGTTGATTTTACATTATGAATGTTGATACTTTTTTTCTATAAGATTGGTCAAAGTAGAGATACTTTGACTTCAGACAAACCGTATATGCAGACTAAAAAGGACCGGAGGGAATACGTGTGAAACTGTTGCAAACAAAGTGATCACCCTGGGAATAGTAAGTATTGTTTTGCATGTTCATCCAATGCCAGTGATAAAAGAATTCGAACTAATCAAGCTAAATTCATTCATACACGGCCAAATTTCATTACATTCCATACATTCTTCAACTAAAAAGGGGTGCACTGGAGGTATAATTAATCGAAGCTACCCACCCATGTCCGGCTCAGCCGAACAGAAGCTTCAATGACTTAACTACAGTTGAACTTGGGTCACTGACATGTGGGCCAGATGCCTGTTGGGCCCACATGTCAGTGACCCAACTGCACTGCAGTTAAGTCACTGAAGCAGTGTCCTTCTCCAGCATAGCTCTCCGACTCCACGTCGCCACCAAGAAGCTAATAGGCTGTCAATGGTCAACCTGACAAGCTTGGCTTCAACCGGATGGTAGAAGCGGTGGCCTTACTTGGACCCAAGCGGCGGTGACCTACCGTGTTCTACTCTTCCCTGTTTTCTGTGTGGCGCGGCCTTGTTGGCAGTGGGGCGGGGCCTCGACGGAGCCTGCGATGTCCCCTCTGTCATTGCCGGCGGGGCGGCGCCTCGGCGGAGCGGGGGAAATCCCCCCTCGTTGCCGGCAGAGTGGGGCCTCGGTGGAGCCGGCAATGTCCTCTACCTTATTGTTGGTGGGGCGGGGCCTCGGCGGAGTAGGGACTCGCCGAAGCCGGCGAAGTCCTCCGCCTCGGTGCCGGCTGATAGAGGCAAAGGTGTCCCATCTTTCGTTGAGATGGTGATTATCGTTTCGGAGGAGTAGACTTTCACGATCCGACTACAAACGTGCGAGGACGTCACACCTTAGCAATCGCTAAACCAACTCCGAGAGGTTATTGACCACGCCAAAGCACGATCAACCTGACCACGAGGGTCTGTTTCTTGCGTGCAAATGAAGAACAAGCAAGAAATTGAGATTGCAATCTGGATATTGCGAATATAAGAGGAAAGCTTTATTAATGAAGGTGGAGTTCTGTGACGCCTTTGTCTCGTCGTTGAACACCAACGAAGTACGCGAAGTTGCAGCTATGGCGAACTTTTGATCTAAACAAAACCCAAAGTCTAAACGATGCCCTAAGGGCTGTATATATGGAGGAAGGGGGGGATTTCGTGGCCCTTGGAGGAGGGGTCCAAAACCAACCCTAACTCTTGTTTCCCCACACATACGGACTCTAAAAACAGCCTATATTCAAGTATTTCGAAATTACATGGGCCTGGCCCAATAATAAGGTGCCGCATCACCTAGAATAGCCTCTAGACGAAATTTATGAAGTGGCATCTTGTATATTTCTTCCAAGGATTCATGCACTCATTATGGTGGCTTCAAAGTCCTGAAATCATCACCGGAAACTCCGTTCTTGTTTCCCTTGCGCATGCCATCAACTCCATGCTTGTTATTGCTCCAATGTTCATCCTTCTCCAAGCTAGGCCCTTCATTTGTAGGCAAAACAAATGTATCCAATTTAGGCAGCATCATACTCTCATGAACATTAGAATCATTACTAAGAAATGAAAGTACCTAGTAATTTAATTGGCGTGCGCCAGCTCTAGTAATTGGTCCAGTATGTATAGTAGCAGGGGCTGTGGGTGTAACAATGGTATTGATGTCCTCATCATCCTCCCCTTCTTGAAATGAAGTCGTCCTCGACGGAAGCTCATCTTCCTCACCGAAATAAGGCTTCAAATCTGCAATGTTAAAAGTGGGACTAACCCCAAAATCTGCAGGCAGCTCAAGTTTATATGCATTATCATTTATTTTCTCTAACACCTTAAAAGGACCATCAGCACGTGGCATTAGCTTTGATTTGCGCAAATCAGGAAATCTATCCTTACGCAAATGTAACCAAACAAGCTCTCCAGGCGCAAACACAATATGTTTTCTACCCTTATCTCCAGCAAGTTTATATTTAGCATTCATACGCTCAATGTTTTCCTTAGTTATCTGATGCATTTTTAAGATCAATTCAGCATGTTGTTTAGCATCAAAATTAACCTTCTCCGAAGATGGAATAGGCAACAAATCAATAGGTGCACGAGGAAGGAAACCATACATAATTTCAAAAGGGCCCATCTTAGTAGTAGAGTGCAATGAACGATTATAAGCAAATTCAATATGAGGCAAGCATTCTTCCCACATTTTCTTGTTATTCTTCGAAACAGCCCTAAGCATAGTAGACAATGTTCTATTGACTACTTCAGTTTGTCCATCAGTTTGGGGGTGACATGTAGTACTAAAAAGCAGTTTAGTCCCCAATTTAGCCCATAAACATCTCCAAAAGTATTTGGCACACCATGCAAGCGAATAATTTCACGAAAGAACAAATTAGCAACATTAACAACATCATCGCTTTTATGACATGGTATAAAGTGTGCCATTTTCGAGAACCTATCCACGACAACAAATATGCTATCCCTCCCCTTCTTTGTTCGAGGTAACCCTAAAACAAAGTCCATAGATATATCCTCCCAAGGAACACTAGGTACAGGCAAAGGCATATATAAACCATGAGGATTGAGTCGTGACTTAGCTTTTTGACATGTAGTGCAGCGAGCAACAAAACGCTCAACATCCCGTCTCATCTTTGGCCAAAAGAAATGTGTCGCAAGTATATCCTCCGTCTTCTTCACGCCCAAGTGTCCCATTAATCCTCCTCCATGCGCCTCCTGCAACAACAAAAGACGAATGGAGCTAGCTGGAATGCATAGCTTGTTAGCACGAAACACAAATCCATCATTAACGATGAACTTGTTCCATTTTCTCCCTTCCTTACAATTCTGCAATACATCTTTAAATTCAGCATCATGCACATATTGATCTTCGATGGTCTCCAAACCAAATATTTTAAAGTCAAGTTGTGAAAGCATAGTATAACGACGAGACAATGCATCAGCAATAACATTTTCTTTACCCTTCTTGTGTTTAATGACATAAGGGAAAGTCTCAATGAATTCAACCCATTTAGCATGTCTACGGTTCAGTTTTGCTTGACTTTTAATATGTTTCAAAGATTCATGATCAGAATGTATAACAAATTCTTTGGGCCATAAATAATGTTGCCATGTTTCTAAGGTCCGGACAAGAGCATATAATTCTTTATCATAAGTAGAATAGTTCAGACGAGGCCCACTCAATTTTTTAGAAAAGTATGCAACAAGTCTGCCATCTTGTAATAACACACCTCCTAATCCAATTCCACTAGCAGCACATTCAAGCTCAAAGTCTTATTAAAATCAGGAAGTTGGAGTAAAGGAGCATGTGTCAACTTATCTTTCAATACCGTGAAGGCTTCTTCCTGTGCGGTGCCCCAAACAAAAGGCACATCCTTCTTTGTAAGCTCATTGAGAGGTGCAGCAATGGTGCTGAAATCTCTCACAAAACGCCTATAGAAACCAGCGAGTCCAAGAAAACTCCTCACTTGTGTGACCGTTTTGGGCTGCGGCAAACTCTCAATAGCTTCAATCTTGGCTTTATCAACTTCAATTCCCTATGGAGTAACAACATAGCCAAGAAAAGATACTCGGTCGGCGCAAAAGGTGCACTTCCCAAGGTTACCAAACAAACGTGCATCACGTAGAGCAATAAAAACAACACATAAATGTTCCAAATGTTCTTCCAAAGATTTGCTATAAATCGGTATATCATCAAAATAGACTACCACAAATCGCCCAATGAAAGCACGTAAAAACTCCGTTCATTAGTCTCATGAAAGTACTAGGTGCATTAGTTAACCCAAAAGGCATGACTAACCACTCATATAAACCAAACTTAGTTTTAAATGTTGTTTTCCATTCATCTCCCAATTTCATACGAATTTGATGGTATCCACTACGCAAATCAACTTTGGAGAATATTGTAGAGCCACTCAATTCATCAAGCATATCATCTAGCCTAGGAATAGGATGACGATACCGAATAGTAATATTATTAATGCCTCTACAATCAACACACATACGCGACGTACCATCCTTTTTTGGCACTAGTATAATAGGAAAAACACAAGGACTAAGAGATTCGCGTATATAACCTTTGTCAAGCAGCTCCTGTACTTGCCGCATAATCTCCTTCGTCTCCTCTGGATTGGTACGGTATGGCGTACGGTTTGGCAGGGAAGCACCGGGAATTAAGTCAATCTGATGCTCAATCCATCGAATAGGTGGTAATCCCGGTGGCACGTCTTGTGGAAAGACGTCAGCAAACTCTTGCAAAATGTTAGTGACAGCAGGAGGCAAATAGGAGGGCACATCCTCGAATGAAAATAATGCCTCTTTGCACACAAAAGCATAGCAAACAGATTTGCTGCAATCTAGATCATCAATATCAGATTTAGTGGCAAGTAAACATGCACTATTCAATTTAATTTCAGAAGCAACACTAGATGGTTTATTAGCAGGCTTCATTTGTTGCTCAAATTCTTTTGCCACAATCTGATTTTTTCTCTTATTTTTCTCCTGTTTTGCTTTATTAGCTCTATTAATATCATCTTTCAAAATGGAATCAGGAGACACAGGAAGCAAAGTAATATGTTTATCGTTATGAATGAGAGTATACTGATTGTTTCTACCATGGTGTACAATTTTTTTATCAAATTGCCATGGTCTACCAAGTAATAAGGAACATGCTTGAATAGGCACCACATCACAATCAACATAATCAGCATATGTAGAGATACTAAAATGCACATGAACAGTACGTGTTACCTTAACCTTGCCACTGTTGTTGAACCATTGGATGTAGTAAGGATGTGGATGTGGTCTTGTGGTGAGAGATAGTTTCTCCACCATCTCCATGCTAGCCAAGTTGTTGCACCTCCCTCCATCTATGATGACGCGAACAGAACGTTCCTTCACAACTCTCTTTGTATGGAACAAATTATGCCTCTGATTTTGCTCATCTTGTGTGACCTGCACACTCAAAATACGTTGAGCAAATAAACATTCATACCTGTCAGCGTCTTCAGGAGCCATGTATTGCATCTCATGATCAGAATCATCTCCACCGTGTTCTTCACGTGTAATAAGAGCCAAAGTCTCCTCATCATAGTCACTAGCGGACTCATACCCACCATCCTCAGTAGCAATCATCACACGCTGAGATTTGCATTCTCTCGCGTAATGACCTCGTCCCTTACAACGGCGACAAATAATATCACTTGTGTGCCTTGTTGATGCCATGGAAGAAGAAGAACTCTGTGCAGCCCCAATAGGTGTGCTCTTGGCAGATAGTGGTGGTTGTGCCTGCTTCCTTGTATCACGGCTGGAGGGGGCAGCTAATGGAGGTGTCGGTGCAGTAGACTGTGTGGAAGTAGAGGATGCACGCGGTGTCCATGATGAAGGTCGACTTGCAGAAAAGTTAGTCCGCGCCAATGCCTGTTGATCCCGCACTTCACGTTCAGCTTTACAAGCAAGATGGAATAAACGAGTGATATTATTATACTCCTTATATTCTAGAATGGTCTGAATCTCTCTATTTAATCCACCCATAAAACATCTAATCATGCCAGTTTGTAATTCCTGATAATATTCTTCTACAGATTTTTTTCCTTGTCTTAAGCGCTGCAATTTTTAAAGTAATTCACGTTGATAATAAGGTGGATCCCAACGAGTACGCATAGCAGTTTTCAAAGCAGCCCAAGTAGCTGGAATGGGATATAATCTACAATGTTCAGACCACCAAATAGATGCAAAACTAGTGAAAGCACAAATAGCAGCAGGAACACGTCTCTCCTCAGGATATTGTAAACATGTAAACTGTTGTTCAGTTTCTAACTCCCAAGTAAGATATATATCAGGAACATATCTACCCTCAAATGGTGGAATATTCAATTTAAGTTTAGGAAGATGGTCATGAGCTTGTACCTCAGGTGGTGGTGCAGCCCTACCGTTGCGATGATATGCGTGAGGACGACCTGGTGGTGGTGGTGCTGGTGGTTGCACGTAGTTCTGATTTTGATCAACCTCATCCTCATAATAGTCCTCCACCTCTGCAGTAGCAATAGGAGCTACAGAAGCATCAACAGTAGGTACACCGGCACCAGAAGTTTGACCAGGCTCAAGGGGAACGCGCTGTGCTCGTCCCACTTGATTTGGAAGGCGATGTTGTTGTTGTTGTAGAGGTGCGACAGGTGCAGCGGGCGGTGGAAGACGCGCGAGCAATACATTAAACTTGTTATCGAGCTTCGTTTCGAATGCCTTCTCAATGCCATCTATCTTCTCCATGGCCTCTTCAAATCTGTTTAGCACATCTTCCACCTGTCCACTCATCATTTGCTGAAACTTATCATGAAGCTCTTTGTTCGTCATGTTCTCCCAGTCAGTCTCGTCAGCTTGTGATCCTGCCATGGTTAGCAGCAATAGAAACACACAAGAATATGATCCTACAGACTACTAGAAAGTGGCAGTGTGTCACAAATCCGTCAAGCAAATCTCAAATTCTTACCAGTTCTTACCCAGCAGGAGGAGGTGATAGGCAACCGTTGTAGTCAAAACTCTTAAAGCTTGGATAAAGCGATTACCAGGGAGAGTCAAACGCACGACGTAGATGTATGTGGAGCTGGGAAGGCTTATAATACGGTAGCAAAAAGGGTCAGCACTAATCAATTCAGAGATGCAAAGTTGAATAAACGCTCAACGACGGTACTGTGCTGGTCCTAGGCTAGACCATGCTAGAGACGCGAGCCTAGAACACTAACAAAATCATGGCGCTGCACGTAAGCAAGGAAAAAGGACACTTTGAAATTATTTTTTTGCTCTTTTTTTTGGCGCTCCTTTTTTTGCGAAAAATCACTATAACGGCGAGTGTCTCAAAACTCTTCCCAAGTCAAACTAGCAGGATAGGCACGAAAAAAAATTTGGATTTTTTTTGGAAATCAGGGCTGCGACGACGAAAAAGTGCGACAAAAAATCACTATGATGGCGAGTGTCTCAAAACACTCCCTAGGACCTAAAAATAGGATAGGGAAAAACTATTTTTGGTCGCCGAAATTTTGGCCTAAAAACTGCCCGGGGGTCTCCAGACTTCTTTTCGAGACCTACTCAGGCAAGAAAACACGAAACGGAAAAAAGATGGATCTCGAAAATAAACCTAATATGAAAAGAACTCGGATTGGTGGTGGATATATGGTGGTAGGATATGGCAGCGGTGGTGGTATATGGTAGCGGTGGTGGTATATGGATACAGATCGGTGGTGGTATATGGATACGGATTGGTGGTGGTATATGGATATGGATTCAGAGCGGTGGCGGATAAGCGGTGGTGGTAGATGGCAGGAGCGATGACGATGGTGCGGCGGCGGCGTGACAACTTGTGAACAGAACTCGAAACTCTAAGGGAAACTAGACGCTAAGACCAGCAACTTGACACGACGATGCAACCGCAAATTCAACAAAGCAAAATACTGAAAAGACTATGCAAAGGCTCAGACTGGTTCGAATATGATGAACTAACCCTAATTTTTTTGGCTTTTTCGTGGACTATAGGTATGAAAAACAGACTCGATCTAAACTATGAAAAACTATAAAATCTGACCGAGCAACCTGGAAATCTGATACCACTTGATAGAGGCAAAGGTGTCCCGTCTTTCTATGAGATGGTGATTATTGTTTCGGAGGAGTAGACTTTCACGATCCGACTACGAACATGCGAGGACGTCGCGCCTTAGCAATCGCTAAACCAACTCCGAGAGGTTATTGACCACGCTGGAGCACGATCAACCTGACCTCGAGGGTCTGTTTCCTGCGTGCAAACGAAGAACAAGCAAGAAAATGAGATTGCAATCTGGATATTGCGAATATAAGAGGAAAGCTTTATTAATGAAGGTGGGGTTCTGTGACGCCTTTGTCTGGTTGTTGAACACAAACGAAGTACGCGAAGTTGCAGCTATGGTGAACTTTTGATCTAAACAAAACCCAAAGTCTAAACGATGCCCTAAGGGCTGTATATATGGAGGAAGAGGGGGGGGAATTTCGTGGCCCTTGGAGGAGGGGTCCGAAACCAACCCTAACTCTTGTTTCCCCACACATACGGACTCTAAAAACAGCCTATATTCAAGTATTTCGAAATTACATGGACCTGGCCCAATAATAAGGTGACGCAGCACCTAGAATAGTCTCTGGACGAAATTTATGAAGTGGCATCTGGTATATTTCGTCCAAGGCTTCATGCACTCATTATGGTGGCTTCAAAGTCCTGAAATCATCACCGGAAACTCCGTTCTTGTTTCCCTTGTGTTGAGGATATAGACCTTAGAGTCACCCGCCAGGAGGGGCCGGGTTACTCATAATGGTCATCGCCAGAAGCCCGGCGCCAAGCTTGAAGACGGTGGGCCAAAGATGGGCTTAAGACCCGGATATGGCTTAAGGCCCGTAGTTACAATCATTGTTATGGTAGAACTTGTAGTGTAAGGCAAGAATAGTTGAGAGTCCGAGCCGGACACTCTTATGAGCCGGCCGGGACTCTGAGAACTGCTGGGCGTCAGCCTCTCTATATAAAGGGACGACCCGGCAGCGGTTTAGGGACAAGAAAGATCTCATCGAGAGCCGGGCATAGCAGTTAAGCTCCCTGGTCATCGAAACCCTAATCAATACCACCTGAACTGGACGTAGGCTTTTACCTTCACCGTAAGGGGCCGAACCAGTATAAACCCTCGTGTTCCTTGTCCCTTTAACCCTTTAAAGCTTCCTAGCGGCGATGGTTCCACGACTAAGTCCTAGCTTGAGGACATCTGCCGTGACAATTCCACGACAGTTGGCGCCCACCGAGGGGCAAGCGCACGATGGATTTGAGTTCTTGAAGGGAAGCTTCGAAGGGCTCAAGGGATACGCTGTGGGCCGGATGACCAAGAGTCGTCGCGGCAAGCTCTACATCGACGATGCAAACTGGGGCCCCGACGCCGGCTCAATTGAGTACGGGTACCGGGTCCCCTTCGGCGGAATTCATGTTTTCATTGGCAAGATTGGCGAGCCGGGCCCTGAGCCGGATCTCTGCGCCGATCTCATCGAGACGGCTCAGCGCGTACGACCCGCCTGGGCCCTGCGTGCCTTAAAGCATGCTTTTGTGGGATGTATCCATGGAGGGCTCTCTGATAGATCTGGATCTGGTGATGAGACGGCCGCCGGCTCTGACGGCGAGTCGTCCACAGATGAGTCAAACTCGTTGTATCAACTTCAAGATGGCAGGCTCATGGGTTGTTCCGATGGTGACAGTATTCCGGACCCGTTTGAGCCGCCGAGCCGGGTCGGAATCTTCATGGCCAGTGCGCAGCCTGTTTAGAACCCTGCTGCTGGAGCGGGAAACCCGGTGCCCTCGTCGGCTCAGGTGCTGATGGATCTCATGGACAAGATGACGGCCCTGTTAACCGCCGCGGTTGACCCGGCGGATCAAGCTCAGCATGATGCGGAGGTGGCACAGTTAAAGTTAGATCTAGTGAAAGCTAAGGAGGATCTGGCAGCGGAAGGGATCAGGATGGCTGCTGAGAGGGCGGCTCTCGACGCTCAAACTCAGTTGATCCAGGCGCAGTCATTCCGGCTCACGATGGATCAGAACGCGTCCAATGAGGTCATGAGAAGGAGGCATCAGAAGGCCCAGTCTCGGCTCCCTCCGGTTTACGATCCTCGAAACCTCTTCAACACGCCAGGTGCAGGGTCCAGTAACCCGCCAGGGATCATAGTGCCCGGGTCTGGGACCCCTGTTCAGCCACAAGTAATGGGGCCTGCCCCGCCTCAGTATGTACCGATACTGCCGGGTCATTATGCTAACCCGCTGGAGAACATGGTCGCCGCAGCAGCCCGGCTGGCGGCCCTCCCAATTGACGGCGACTCGCCAACGGCTATTGAAACCCGCCGGGTCAGGGAACTCCTTCAGACAGTGCTGGCACAGCAAGAGGCATACTCCTACAGCCGGGACAGGATCCACTCGACCCCTCGTCCAGGCCGAAGCCCGAGTTATAGCAGACACATGGTCTCCGCGACGGCTCAAGTAATGTCCGACGCCATGACCCGCCCCCTGGCCATGGCCCGGCTCATAACGGAGCCTTCTACGCGGCAGACCAAGACAGAGCACGGCAAGAGGCGGAGCCGGTGCCTCAGTTGACGGCTTACCAGACCCCCCGGCTTATCCGACGGCTTCCGTCGACGTGGGTATCCCTACGAGGACCGGAGGTGTCCCGTGTTTAGTACCGGCTCTCCACAATGAACGTCTACCCAAGGACTTCAAAGGCCCTAGGAAGGTGCCTAATTACACGGCTGACTTACAACCCGCAGCCTGGATCGAAAGTTACGACATGGCCATGGAGCTGTTGGAGGTCAGTGAAGCAGCGATGGCCAAGTACTTCACCATGATGCTAGATGGGACTGCCCGCACTTGGTTGAAAGGGCTACCGCCAAATTCCATTGGATCTTGGGCTGAGCTGAAGGCCCGGTTCATACAAAACTTCAAAGACACCTGTAGGCAGTCTATGTCAATAGTGGATCTGACTAACTATAAACAGCAGGAGGGTGAATCTACGACGCATTGGGTTCGCCGGGTCAAAGAGATCATATATTCATCAGATAAGATGGATGCCGGCTCTGCAGTCTTGATGTTGGAGCAAAATTATCGTTTTCTGCCCCTGAAGATGAAACTCGGGCGGCTTAAGCGCGACTGCAATGATATGGGTACGCTGATGGCGGCTCTCGTCAAGTACGCCGATTCTGATGGTACCAAGGACCCCGCTTCAGATGATGAAAGGACAGGGAAGGGAAAGAAGAACGGCAATGGCAAGGGTCCCCAGCATAACCCGGGGAACCAAGGAGGTGGCAAGCGTAAAGCCAACGGCAGCCTAGAGTTTGTGGCCAACGCCAGCTCACAGGGTAATAACCAGAGACGCAAGGGGAGGCCCCCTCCCTGAGCCGGCGGGTCAGGCCCGACGCTGGAGCAGCTGTTGAATGAGCCCTGTCCAAGGCATGGCTCTAGAGAGAAGCCAGCTACTCACCTGTGGAAGGATTGTGCAATCATGAAGGCCTTTAAGAATTCCAACACCTTTAACGGCAACAATGGCCCGGGCGGTGGCTCAGGCGCCGGCGGCTTTCATGGCCCGGGCGGTGGCTCAAATTCCAACCCTCAGAACGGTCAAGGGGGCTTTAATCAACAGTCTGGCCAGGGTCATCAACAGCAGCAGGGGGTTATCAGACCAATCCAAAGCAGCTTAGCGGTGGACAGTATCATGTATTTACCACCAGTATGTGTAAGCGAGATCAGAAGCTTCATAAGAGGGTCGTAAATGCTGTTGAGCCGGCGGTTCCACGATATTTACGGTGGTCTGAGCAGCCTATAGTATGGAGTAGGGAGGATAACCCTCCCCGGGTGGATAATCCAGGTCACTTGGCCTTGGTAGTGGCTCCTCAGGTGGGAGGACATAAGTTCACTATGGTGCTCATGGATGGAGGCAGCAGCATCAACATCCTCTATTATGAGACTTTCCGTCGTATGGGGTTGATTGATAAGAACCTCAGCCAGTCAAACACTATTTTCCATGGCGTAGTGCCTGGTAAGTCGGCTTATCCAGTCGGCAAGATCGAGTTGGAAGTGGCCTTTGGAGACGAGCACAACTACAGGGTGGAAAAATTGACCTTTGAGGTGGTCAAGATAAGAAGCCCGTATCATGCCATATTTGGGCGGCCAGCTTACGCCAAGTTCATGGCACAGCCGTGTTACGTGTATTTACAGCTCAAGATGCCGGGTCTCAATGGGACCATTACGGTTCATGGCAGCCAGAAGGTGGCCTTGGAGTGTGAGGAAGGCGATGCGGCTTATGCAGAATCTGTTTGTGCAACAGAGGAGTTAAAATTTTACAAAGACAATGTTGACCCAACAGATATGACCTCTCTGAAAAAGCCGACTACGGAGCATGAGCCGGCAATGAAATTTAAGTCGGCTGATGAGACTAAACTTGTTGATTTCATTCCAGGGGATTCATCTCAGCAGTTTAGCATCAGTGCCAATCTGGACCCAAAATAGGAAAGCGCGCTCATCGAGTTCATCCGTGAGAATAGGGACATTTTTGCATGGAAGCCTTCTGACATGCCAGGTGTACCTAGAGAACTCGCTGAGCACACTCTCAATGTTGATCTGAAATTTAAGCCGGTCAGGCAATTCCTTCGGCGGTTTAATGAAGAGAGGCGGAAAGCTATTGTGAAGAGGTGGCCCGGCTCTTGGCGGCCGGGTTTATTGTTGAAGTCTTTCACCCAGAGTGGTTAGCTAACCCGGTGCTCGTGCTCAAGAAGAACGGCACCTGGCGGATGTGTGTGGATTACACAGACTTGAACAAGGCGTGTCTGGCTGATCCTTTTGCCCTTCCCCGTATTGATCAAATCATTGATGCTACGGCGGGTTGTGAGCGCTTAAGTTTCTTGGATGCTTATTCGGGATATCATCAGATTAAAATGGCAGTTAAGGACCAGGAGAAGACGGCGTTCATCACTCCCTTTGGAGCCTTCTGCTATGTGTCTATGCCCTTTGGACTCAAGAGTGCACATGCGACTTATCAGCGTTGCGTGCAGAACTGTCTTCATAACCAGATTGGGCGCAATGTTCATGCTTATGTGGATGATATTGTGGTTAAATCTAGGAAGGAGGAAACCTTGATAGATGATCTGAGAGAGACCTTTGATAATCTCCGGGTCTACAAGATGATGCTTAACCCGGCCAAGTGTGTTTTTGGTGTTCCTGCAGGCAAGCTCTTGGGTTTCTTGGTTTCTAACAGAGGCATTGAAGCTAACCCGGAGAAGATCAAGGCCATCACCTCCCTGGCTAAACCGGCATGTATAAATGACGTCCAGCGCTTGGCGGGTCGCATCGCTGCTTTAAGCCGGTTTATAAGCCGTTTGGGTGAGAAGGCCATGCCGTTATATCAGTTGATGAAGAAAACTGATGACTTTGTCTGGAACGATGCAGCTAATATTGCTTTTGAGGATTTAAAGAGGCAGCTGGCAGAGCCCCCAGTCCTTGCTGCTCCGATTGACAAAGATCCTTTATTGTTATATGTGGTGGCTAACACACGAGCCGTCAGTGTGGCTGTGGTGGTGGAGCGCAAGGAGGAGGGTAAGGAGCATCCGGTTCAGCGGCCGGTTTATTATGTCAGTGAAGTACTCATTGAGTCCAAGCAGCGGTATCCGCATTGGCAGAAGCTTGTTTATGGTGTGTTCATGGCAAGGCGGAAGCTTAAGCATTATTTCCAGGGTCACCCCATCACTGTGGTCAGTTCTGCCCCCCTTGGAGATATCATTCAGAACAGGGAGGCCACAGGGAGAGTGGCTAAGTGGGCTATAGAGCTCGGACCTCATGGTCTGAAGTATGTGCCACGCACTGCCGTTAAATCGCAGGCTTTGGTGGATTTCATCAATGATTGGACAGAGCTACAAGTGCCCGAACAAAAGCCGGATAACACATATTGGACTATTCACTTCGATGGGTCCAGGCAGTTGGAGGGCTCGGGGGCTGGAGTCGTATTGGCTTCCCCTAAGGGTGACAAGTTCCATTATGTGCTACAGTTGATGTTTCCTTGTACCAACAATGCAGCTGAGTACGAGGCCTTGCTCCACGGTCTTCGGATGGCTAAGGAGATGAGCTTGAGCCGGGTAACGTGCTTCGGCGACTCAGACTTGGTGGCTCAACAAGTATCAGGAAAGTGGAACTCCAAGGACCCTCTCATGGCGGCTTATCGCCGCGAAGTTGATGCCATTGCTGGGCACTTCCAGGGTTACCAAGTAGAGCACATCGATCGCAGGAAGAACAAGGCGGCTGATGCTTTAAGCCGGCTGGGCTCTCAGCGAAAACCGGTGCCGCCTAATACTTCCTGGACATCCTGCATAACCCTTCGGTTAAGTTGCCCACAGAGGAAGACTTGGCTGTCCCTGACCCGGAGGCACGACTGGTGGCGGCTCTCCACATCATACCGGACTGGACAATGCCCTATCTGGCTTACATGACCCGGGGGGATTTGCCTGAGGATGAAACTTTGGCCAGACAAATAACCCGGCGGTCTAAGTCAATGATTGTTATCAATGGTGAGTTGCATCGCCGCAGTGTTACGGGAGCGTTCCAGCGTTGTGTCTCCCCTGAGGAAGGTCAAGAGATCTTGCGTGAGATTCATGAAGGGGATTGTGGCCATCATGCCGGCTCAAAGTCTCTTGTGGCCAAGGCTTTTCGTCATGGTTTTTATTGACTGACGGCTCATGCTGATGCGGAGGACTTGGTCAGTAAATGTGATGGTTGCCAAAGGTTCTCGCGACGGGCTCATGTGCCGGCTCAGGAGCTGAGGATGATCCCAATTACTTGGCCCTTTGCGGTCTGGGGGCTTGATATGGTTGGGCCTTTTAAAAGGTCCAAGGATAAGAAGACCCACCTCTTGGTGGCAGTTGACAAATTTACCAAGTGGGTTGAAGCGGAGCTAGTTAGCAAGTGTGATGCAGCCACGGCGGTTCAATTTATGAAAAAGGTGATTTTTCGCTTTGGCTTTCCGCACAGCATTATCACTGACAATGGTACCAATCTATCCAAAGGCGCCATGGAGGAGTTTTGTCAACGAGAGCATATCCGACTTGATGTTTCATCAGTGGCTCATCCTCAATCCAATGGTCAAGCTGAGAGGGCTAATCAGGAGATTCTGAAGGGCATCAAGCCTCGGCTTTTGGTCCCTTTGCAACGGACGCCGGGTTGTTGGGTGGAGGAGTTGCCCTCCGTGTTATGGAGCATCAACACTACTCCTAACAGGTCTACAGGTTTCACGCCTTTCTTCATGGTTTATGGGGCAGAAGCAGTCCTCCCCAGTGACATCCGTCATGACTCGCCTCGAGTGGCAGCTTATGTTGAGGCGGATAATGAACAGGCGCGCCAAGATGCTCTTGACTTGTTGGACGAACAGCGTGATGTGGCAGCAGCTCGCTCAGCGATTTACCAACAAGACCTGCACCGTTATCATAGTCGCCGGGTTAAATCCCGGGTCTTCCAGGAAGGCGATCTGGTGCTCCGGCTCATCCAAGATCAAACAGATGCGCACAAGCTATCCCCGCCTTGGGAAGGGCCCTTTGTGGTCAGCAAGAATTTGCACAACGGGTCATATTACCTCATTGACGTTCGGGAGCACAAAGATTCACGTAAGTCGGAGGAGGAGACCCGTCGGCCGTGGAACATAGCTCAGCTTCGGCCTTACTACACTTGAGCCACCGGCTCTCATAATGTACATATTTCTCTAAGCCATGTATATATTATGATAAGCAATAAAGCAGGACCTCTGTCCTTTTTTCTCCTCCAAAGATGAATGTGTTGTTTTCATTACAAGATCATGTGATAACTTCAAGGAGGATCCGGCTTATGATCGTATTCGAATCTAGCCATACACAATATAGTCACTTGGGGGCTTCCTGTTCAAACATAGGTCGTATTCAAACCAAAGAGAACATAGCTGTCGATACCCATTTGATTGGCAACGTGCCGAGCTCATTGGGGAGTTTTCTTTGATCATATTTGAATCATAGTTTAACCCCTTTGGGAACCGATGTGGATCGTATTCGAATCAGCGTCGTTAAACAATTCTTAAGATCATTTGGGGGCTTCCTGTTCAAACATAGGTCGTATTCGAACCGAAGAGAACATAGCTGTCGGTACCCTCTTGATTGGCATCGCCACACCCACTGGGGGCTATATGATCGCATTCGAATCTTAGCATAACCCCTTTGGGACGGCTGTCTGGTCATATTTGAACCGGAAGCCCCTAAGTTCTTCTGATTCATAGCGAGTTTCTTCTGATTATTTCAAGTGTGCACGGCGGGTCTCACTTTGCTGGCTTAATTTTGATTTACAGTACTAGTCGAATACAATCGGCGTTATTAAGACTGGTAAATCGGAATTAAGGTACCAACCTTATTACCCAGGTTATATAAGCCGGAAGTGTGCTTACAGGCCGGTCAGTGTGTTATTACGGGTATATTAAGGACATAATTGAGGACCAGTCTTTTTTGATTCATATTCCGGGTTATATGTCTAAAACTATGATTCTCAGTGCGGTAAGCCGCCTAGAGACTTGTGATTTGTCTTTCTATGCAGGATAGTTAAAGGCACCTATTTGAGTTTAAGGAAAGTAAATGATCAATTATGACCCGGAGAAGTATAAAAGAGACAACTTCAATGGAATTCAGCATTCAACGTGTGCACGATGGCACGGCAAAGTTAAAGTGTTGGTCCTACTCTATTACAAGACTCATCGAGTCCAAAAGGGTGAAGCATTGTTTAATAAGCCGCCTGCAGAGTTACGATGCTTGCTAGGTTGAAGTCTCCGGCTCATCCCTCTCCGCTTCTCCGGCTGTTCCCAAGACCTGGAAAGTTGACGACTTCCAGTCGATGCCGCTCAGAGCTTCAAATTGAGCTTCCTTGTCAATTAACCCGGCCGGGTCAATCTCCGGGGCAAAGGTGTGCTTACGAGTCGGCGGGATTAAGCTAAGGGCTTCATAGCGCGGAGTGGGGATCCTCTGATTCTCTGCATCGTAACCCGGCTGTTACTTAGTCAGATCTGTATCATTGCCAATCAGAGTGGCCACCGGGCGTACGATCTTCACGCAGGCTGCGAAGTCCTTTTGGTCGAAGGCGGTGCCGTCTTCCTTCAAACTGGGGTAGCCCAGAGCGATGTCCGCCGGGTCTAGTTCTGGAAGGAACGCCTTGGCCCGGCTTAGAGCAGCTATGGCTCCGGCTCTTGCAGAGGCCCATCGCAGCTCTTGGACACGTTGAGGAAGAACGGCGAGCCGGCGAAGAACTTCTGCCAGGTGAGTCGGCACCTCATTGGATAGGGCCACCACAGCCAAAGCACGCTGTGACCCGGTGTAGAGTTGCTCCACCAGGGTGTACACGGCCTTCAACTTGGTTACCACACTTTGGTTGAGGTTGGCGCTTCTGGGACCTGTTTCACAGAATAAGATAAGCCGCCGACAAGGATGAGTTATGAGATATAAAGATTATAAACTTGATGAAAGCCGGTGAAATGACTTACCGAAGATTGCGGCAACCATCTGGAACACCTGGAGCTTTAAGCCGGAGAGTTCGGCGGTCTTCTCTGACAGAGCCTTCTCTGCCTGTTTGGCCCGGTTCACCAGAGTAGCCTTCTCTTCGGCCCAGGCTTTCCGTTCAGCGTCAAAGTCCGTCTTCAGCTTTTCTTGCGCAGCAATACTGGACACAAATTTGGCATTGGCCTTCCGGGTCTCAGTTTCTTGCGTCTTTAGGCGGGTCTTCAGATCGGAGATGTCAGCTTCAAGCTTCTTGCAAGCAGCCTGCATAATTTCCGGGTTATAGGATGAACAGTTATTATGCAATTTTAAAGTCCCAAGCACTTTCCAAGCAAAGACACTTGGC
This sequence comes from Triticum aestivum, assembly GCF_018294505.1. Taxonomy (NCBI): domain Eukaryota; kingdom Viridiplantae; phylum Streptophyta; class Magnoliopsida; order Poales; family Poaceae; genus Triticum; species Triticum aestivum. The sequence continues at coordinate 268,423,766 of NC_057799.1, read as the reverse complement.
ACTTGGGGGCTAATGCATATCGAACGTTTCTATCTACAAATTGCCGGTTCAAGTGAGTAAGCCGGAACTTAAGTCTACAACATATTCTATCATAATTCGTAGACTTGGGGGCTAGAGCATGGTAAGAATAACAAGATAACTATACAGTAAGCAAGAAGAAAGAAGAGTGGTACCTCAGACTTCTGCTGAATCTGGTTCACCATGCCGATCTCTACATCCCGGCTCTTGTGCACTTGGCTGACGTAGCCGGAGACGGTTTCTCCGATGTTCAGATTGGCGTAGTCGATGAGGTCCAGATTAGCCCGGTGGTGTTGTAGCAACTCCTCCTTGGCGGAGCACTTGGCCAGCGCAGTAGGCCTCCCCGGCTCAACAAACTCCGTCCGGGTGATTACCACGTCCGGGTCATTGACCGGCTGAGCCGGGCCGGAGGTCTCCGGGTTAGCAGAAGCTTCTGCGGTCGCCTTGTCAGTTGGAGCGGTGGCTTCGGGAGCGGAGGCAGCTGGCGGTTCTGGAGCTGCTACCTCCGGTTCAGGCAAGTCCGGTTCTTCGACCGGCTTATTCTTCTTCGCCCTCTTGGTGAGCTTTGTCTGGGCACTGAAAGTACAAAAAGGTTAGTACAAAGGTATGAGCAAAGATAAGCACAACAAGAGATGATCATCATTACCCGGGTACGGTCTTGAAGGCCGGCAGGCTTGATTGCATTGAGTCACCAGAGGAGGGTGAGGTCTCCTGATAGTTTGAATCCGAAGAATTGAGCGGTTGACGTATAACACCCGCCAAAGGATGAAAAGGGTACAAGTTGGAGATAACCTCGGTTCGGCGTTTCCTCCATGCGTCGGGTAAGCCGGAGGAGAGGTCAGCGTCCTTGTTGGTCCGGGTGTGCCGCCGGCTCTCATGAGTATGTCGCTTCAAAAGAAATTGAGGATCTTGATAAGCTAAAGGATGTGAAAATCTTACTTTCCGGGTTACCCTTCGGACTTTCAGCCTTGGCAAGGGCTCCGAGTCGGAGGAAAGTGACATTACCTCTTCAACCACCGGGTTACTTGCTCCGGTGTCATCCTGTTGATGAATAGTATTGGTAAAGTGGACAGAAATAAACAGGACATACAACAAGAGCTTACAGGTTCAGGGGTTACCTCTGACTCGGAGCTGTCGCTTAGTTGCATCAGCTCTGAAGCAGTAGGCCTACTTCCCTTCTTGCGGGGAGCGGCTCTCTTGGCGGCTTTCTTCGCCTTCCTAGCCTTCTTGGCCGCCTCATGGTCGTATCTGACTTTCCAGAATTTGTCATCTGCCTGAAAAATACAATGACGATTTCTTAAGGTTCGGATGAAAGTTATTTACAAAAGAAAATAAGATGTTCAGATCAATGGCTTACCGCTGGGGCCGGGTTGGTCTTGCAGAAGGGGCTTAAGCCGGTCCTCCCGCAGTCTGCCAAGCTCTCGTTCAAGAGAGCCTTGGTCATGTCCTCGGCAACGTCTTCAGGAAGATTGTTGCGGCTGTGTCGCAGGGGGTCATCTTTCCGGCCTGTGTACTCACACATTAAGCCGGGGCGGCGGCTCAAGGGGATCACCCGCCACGAGATCCATACCCGGACCAGATCAATTCCATTGAGACCATTGCCCAGGAGAGCCTTGATCTTGTTAATGGTGGGGAGCAGAGGTTGGCGCTCCGCTTAAGTCAGTTTGTCTGACAGAGGATGTGTTGGTTCCAGACGCGAGGGGCGAAAGCCGGGCAGCGGACTCTCGTCAGCCGGCGACGTGTCTTGGCAATAGAACCACGTCTGGTTCCAGTCCTTTGGGTGACTCGGCGGCTTGGCGTAAGGGAAAAGGCAGTCTCTCCGTCGCTGAATGGAGATGCCGCCAAGTTCCAAGCTTGGCCCGTTGGCGCACTCGTTCTGACGGTTCAGGTAGAAGAGCTCTCTGAAGAGCAGCTGGCTGGGCTCCTCTCCAAGGTAGACTTCGCAGAACACTTGGAAGTTGCATATATTGGACACAGAATTGGGTCCTATGTCTTGTGGCCGCAGGTCAAAGAAATTCAGCACGTCTCTAAAGAACTTTGAGCCAGGCGGTGCGAAGCCCCGGCTCATGTGATCCGCAAAAATGACCACCTCCCCGTCCTTTGGCTGTGGTCTCTCCTCTGACGGGTCAGGGGCACGGTAGGACATGACGTCCTTCTTGGGCAGGTAACCCGATTTCATGAAATCTGCTAAGGTCTCGTCGGTGACGTTGGACCTCATCCAATTGCATGTGATGGGTGCTTTGGGAGCTTTGGGAGGCATGGTGAAAGTCGGCAGCCTATGATAAAAGGAAACGTCCGGTTTAATTATAAGCCGGAGGAAATTTACAGTTCAATATTTCAAGTGGCGGCTTATGGAGGGGCCTAATGACATATATCCAAGTGCATTGGGTTATCTAAGCCGCTGGAGGTACTGAGAGTAATTTGATTGTCTACGACTGTCACAGTTGAGCCGGAAAATTTTATGGCACATGGCCTCCTTTGAGCCAGAAGGTTCTACGGTGTGTGGTTTCTTTAAACCGGAAAAGTAAACCGCCATGACTTAACGAGTGCAGTTTTTTACTAAGTGTGGTGAAAACAGGTTTCACACATGGCAGTAAACAATTTGGATCAAAACGGTCGGCTAAAAGGAAAGTTTCTAGACCTAAAAACAGACGCAAAGGAAGTTCTTGGGCTCGAACGGAGCCTTTATGCAGTAAAAAGAGGTCTACTTGCATTTGAAATGAGTGCCAAACAGCTACCGCGTTGGTTCTATACTATCTTAAGATCAAGAAGAGGCAGTAAAAATGAAAACTAAGAAGAACTCATGGGCGACGGCGAAGAACACGGAAGAACAGCAGGAGCTTAACGCAGATCTATCCTACGAGGAGGAAGAAACTTACGGATGCAGGGGTTCGCCGCGGTTCTCCGGACGGTTCAGGGTGATGCAGCAGCCAAGGACGACGAGGATGCGGAGCTCTGTTGCGGCGGCGACGGCGGCGGAGCTCGAGCAGCACGGGAGCAGCGAGAGGAAGGAGACGACAGAAGGGGGAGAATGAGAAGACCCGAGGGTCGGGCTATTTATAAGGACAGTCTCATAAGTGGGCGCGAGAAACGAGGAGGCCACGGCGCGGTTATCTCGCCCGAGAGGCGCCTCAATTTTTGGGATGGCAGTAAAGATAAGATCCATTGCGGATCTAGTGGAGTAAAAAATGGACTTAATGGAAGATGACGTCACGGCGGATTACCCGGAGTCCAGAGGATGACGTCACGCCGGGTTATGGCCTTCACATAATTGTAAGCCGGAGATTTTCTGTCGAAAGAATTGAAGATTGACATGAGCCGGCTCAAATCAATCTGGGGCCTAATGTTGAGGATATAGACCTTAGAGTCACACGCCAGGAGGGGTCGGGTTACTCATAATGGTCATCGCCAAAAGCCCGGCGCCAAGCTTGAAGACGGTGGGCCAAAGATGGGCTTAAGACCCGGATATGGCTTAAGGCCCGTAGTTACAATCATTGTTATGGTAGAACTTGTAGTGTAAGGCAAGAATAGTTGAGAGTCCGAGCCGGACACTCTTATGAGCCGACCGGGACTCTGAGAACTGCTGGGCGTCAGCCTCTCTATATAAAGGGACGACCCGGCAGCGGTTTAGGGACAAGAAAGATCTCATCGAGAGCCGGGCATAGCAGTTAAGCTCCCTGGTCATCGAAACCCTAATCAATACCACCTCAACTGGACGTAGGCTTTTACCTTCACCGTAAGGGGCCGAACCAGTATAAACCCTCGTGTTCCTTGTCCCGTTAACCCCTTCAAGCTTCCTAGCAGCGATGGCTCCACGACTAAGTCCTAGCTTGAGGACATCTGTCGTGACAATTCCACGACACCTTTGCCTTTTAATGATCAAATGCTAGAAAGACTATCTAAGCACACACACTTTTGTTTCCTTGATGGATACTCTAGTTTTTCTCAAATACCTGTTTCACAACCTGATCAAGAAAAAACCACCTTTCACTAGTGGAAAAAATCCTAGCTATGGCGTGGCAAAAAGTGCCTTGCTGGCGTAGAGACCCAACGCCACCAATATGGCGCCAGTGAAAACAGTTTAGTGGTGACGTTGGGAGACACGTCAGTAGTATTTTAGTACTGATGGCGTCCACCTGGCTAACGCCAGCAATATATTGTTTTATCAATGGCATTTATTGTGAGGTAATGCTAGCAATTTGTATTTTTCAGCAATAAAAAAAATATACCCAGCGATTAGTATATGTGCAGCCATTTAAACTTCTAGTGGTAAGTCTCAAATTCACAAAATATACCCAGCTATTACTACAGTTTTCAGTAACTAGCTTGCTACTACCTACAAGCAAAAGTTATCCGGTGGCTAGCTCTATCAAGAAAAAGTATCGTACGTCATTGTTCTCACGCAACTTGTTATCCGTGTGCTAACTAGCTACGATTAAGAATGATCCTAATCTCACACAACTTGTTCCTGTTGCTCTCTCCCTCCTTCCTGAAATAGACTTTCCGGGTCTTCAGCTCCTCTCGGCCTTCAGGAGCCGTATCTCCTTCTTCATAGAATCAATCTCGGTGACCAGTAGCTGCTTCCGGTCGATGAGCTTCAATTTCTTATCGACGAGATCGGAGATCTCGTCGATCATATCGTCCTTCTCTTTCTTCAGGGAGTTATTCAACTCGTTAAGTGCCTTCATTGTACTCTCCTGTGATGCGACAAGCTGACGGATGAGCATGTCCACGTCACATATCGGTAGCTGCTGCTGGACCGGTTCTGGAGATGGGTCTCGTACATACGCCAGGCAAGTCAAATATTGAAATCATCAATAAAGAATGGTTAGATGATATATGTATATATACATGTGTTTGCAATGCTCATGGACGTTTTTGTAATCTTACCTGGTTGGTGCTTGTTTCGCTTTTGTCAACTTCATCATAGGCCGCAAAGTTGCACGAGGACTCGTAGTGGATGTTCCAGCTACTCATGGCTGGAACTTTAAAATAATGTGAAGTATATAGGTTATTATGACGAGAACCAAACACACATGGCAATGTAATGCCAATCGCTACAAAAATATATTTAGATAGCATCACTATGTCAAACAAGAATTTCGCTAGTGCTAACAAAAAATTTCCTTAGTTCTGACAAGAACCAAACACACATGTGAAACAAGAATAACGAGTTACAACTAAGTTGCATCCATGCCCATCTTTGCTATGTGTTGCAAGTTGGAAAATGATTTGTAAGTTGATAATATTGCCTTGCTGATCAACCAAAAATAACAAATAAGTTGATAATAATGCCTTTCAAAGTATGGCAAGTGATCTAATTAATGCCAATCATAACAATAATAACAAGCAAGTTGATAATAATGCCAATCTAACTATGGCAAGTGATATGTATATTGATGCAAAATGCCATTGCCATTGTCATATAATGAACAAGACACATATTTAGCATTAGGCCACTGTCATTGATGCAAAATGCAGATACAAATTAAAATGCCACTGCCACTGCCGCTGACATATGTTCATTGATGCAAAATGCAGATACAAAATGGCACTGCCACTACCAGTGACATATGTTCATTGATGCAAAATGTAGATACAAAATGCCACTGCCACTATCATATAATGAACAAGATACATATTTAGCATTAGGCTACTGTCGATGCAAAATGCAGATACAAATTGAAATGCCACTACCACTGCCACTAACATATGTTCATTGATGCAAAATGCAGATACAAAATGCCACTGCCACTGTCATATAATGAACAAGATACATATTTAGCATTAGGCCATTGTCATCGATGCAAAATGCAGATACTAAATGCCACTTCCACTGACATATGTTCATTGACACAAAATGCAGATACAAAATCCTACTACCACTACAAAATGCCACTACAAGACACTACAATTTAACAATTTAACACTACAATTTTAAAAAATGCCACTACATAATGCCACTGCCACTGCGAAGATGGAGGCGATGAACTCACCGAGGGACGAAGATGGAGGTGATAAACCCTAGCAGTCCGTCGCTTCCACCGCCGCCGTCGCTTCCGCCACCGCCGTCGAAGAAACCCTAGGTCAAAACGAAATGAACTCCAATCAAATTGGAGGGCAACGAGCGACAAGATAGGGAGAGAGGGTTAGAGAGCGGAAGATTGCCTAACCACTAGCAGGGAGGAAGAGAGCAGCGAGAGAGGGAGAGCGGCCGGCGATGACGAGCAGAGAGAGTGGGAGAGGAAGGGGAACGAGAGAGAGGGAGTGGGGCGAGGGTGTCGTTGCCCTGGTTTTGACCCCCACGGCCTCTTAATACTTGGGCTTGGCCCAATGCTATAAAAAGTAAATTTAAAGTCTCAAACTACATATTATAAAAAATGTCATTATTTCCATATAAAAATAATAAAAATTTAATAAAAGTAAACTATAATATACTATAAAAAGGATCACCACATGAAGGACTAAAAAGAAAATTTTTTGGAAGTGTCAAACCACATATTTGAAGGCTCAAAACTATATATTTCAA
>NC_057799.1:268281327-268416842 GCF_018294505.1 Triticum aestivum | reverse complement strand
AATGTAAATTTAATGTCTCAAACTACATATTTTAAAAAATGTCATTATTTCCATTTAAAAATAATAGAAATTTAATAAAAGTAAACTATTATATACTATAAAAATGTAAGAATGGTGGCAATGACAAAATAACAATACTGGCGTCAGAACCAACAACGCGCCACAACCAAATATAATGTTGCTGGCGTTCCTTGCTATTCCACGACAACACTATATTACGCTCGGTACAAATTGTTGATCCCATATACTTCTGACGCTACCCTGTTTTCCCACGCCACCACTATGCCCCTACTAAAGTCATACCAAATAAGCCAACGCCACCACTATTTGAAAAAAATAGTGGTGGCGTTGGTTGTAAATGGCGCGCCACCAACTTAAGTTGTGGCTAGCACTATTTCCACTAGTGTTTACTTGCCCTTTTGGAACTTATGCTTATAGACGTATGCCTTTTGGTTTATGCAATGCACCTGCTACATTTCAAAGATGTATGACTGCTATATTCTCTGATTTTTGTGAAAAGATTATTGAGGTTTTCATGGATGACTTTTCAGTTTACGGAACTTCTTTTGATGATTGCTTAAGCAACCTTGATTGAGTTTTGTAGAGATGTGAGCAAACTAATCTTGTCCTGAATTGGGAGAAGTTCCACTTTATGATTAATCAAGGTATTGTCTCGAGACATAAATTTCTGAAAGAGGTATTAAGGTGGATAAAGCTAAAGTTGATGCAATTGAGAAAATGTCGTGTCCTAAAGATATTAAAGGTATTTGTAGTTTCCTTGGTCATGCTGGTTTCTAAAGGAGGTTTATTAAAGACTTCTCTAAACTTTCTAGGCCTCGTACGATGTTATATTTGTTTTTGATGATGATTGTGTAGAAGCCTTTGAAACACTTAAGAAAGCCTTAACCACCGCACCTATTGTTCAACCACATGATTGGAACTTGCCTTTTGAAATTATGTGTGATGCTAGTGATTATGCTGTTGGTGCTGTTCTAGGACAAAGAGTTGATAAAATTTTTAAATGTTATCCATTATGCTAGTAAAACTCTAGACAGTGCTCAACGAAACTATGCTACTACTGAAAAATAATTTTTAGCAGTTGTATTTGCTTGTGATAAATTCAGATCTTATATTGCTGATTCTAAGGTGACTATTCACACCGATCACGCTGCTATAAAATATCTTATGGAAAATAAAGATGCTAAAACTAGACTCATTAGGTGGGTTCTCTTGTTACAAGAGTTTGATTTCCATATCACTGATAGGAAGGGAGCTGAGAACCCCGTAGATGATAACTTGTCTAGGTTAGAAAATATTCTTGATGACCCACTAATTATTGATGATAGTTTTCCTGATGAGCAACTAGCTGCAATAAATGTTTCTCATAATACTGCTTGGTATGATGATTATGCTAATTACATTGTTGCAAAATATATACCACCTAGTTTCACATACCAACAAAAGAAAAATTCTTTTATGATTTAAGACATTACTTTGGGGATGACACACATCTTTACAAAGAAGGAGTAGATGGTATTATTAGACGTTGTGTACCCGAGCATGAATAGGAACAATTGGTAATATTGGTAAGCGTCAGGAAATGCCTATGAATTATTCTCTTGCAGTGGAACCATTTGATGTTTGGGGTTTTGATTACATGGGACCTTTTGTCGGCATACTGGGAACCAGGGTATGTAGACTTGCCTACCTGTGGCCCACGGCGTGGCTCCATCGACAGCCTGGTACGGCCCATCTACAAGACCGCCAAGGCAAGACCCTCGAGAGGGGCCAAACCTCGCGAGGCAGATGAGACCAAGACCTCCCGAGGGAGCAGCCTCCTGAGGAGCGGAGATTTCTATGCAGGTACCCAGCCTCATGAGGCTACCATGGCGCAAGCCATGACGACTACGGCAAGCAGGCGCCAGCGGGCGCACAGAAGGCAGTTTCCTCTTTGGGGTTAAGGAGGCAAGGACAGGCGTGGGTTCCCGAGGAATCTGGCAAAGGTTTCCATTCCGGTGCAACGAGACCAAGACCGCCAGCGCGGCGGGACGGATGTCATCGCCGAGCCCACCACTGCGTCACGACTAGAAGCTTTGCACGCGAAGACCACCTTTCGTCAGGAATAGATGTACTACTTGTCCCCATTCAAATTGGCCACTGTGGGATTCCTTCCCCCCTATGTTTCGGGGGGAGAGGACCGAGGCCACTATAAATATAGGTTAGCCACCACCGTAGAAAGGGTCGACTCATTCCCTCACCCATAGACCTCGCGAGGTTGTTCATCCCTTGTACTAGTTCATCCTCAGCCCCTCGTGAGGCCAATCCACCACAAAGCAGGAGTAGGGTCTTACACCGCAAGGTGGCCCGAACCTAGGTAAACTATCGTGTTCATCTTCTTCCTTGCTCACGCGAATCGAGTTAGGCCGTGGCGCGACGGGTTGGTAGGCTTGATAGGTTGAGTTCCTCACACACGCCCCAGAGTTTGAACCTTTCTTGGGTCTGTGGAGCCCTGAATCCAACACCTTTTCCTTCCTCTAATGGGCATACACATATCTTGGTTGCTATTGATTATGTTACTAAGTGGGTAGAAGCTATTCCAACTAGTAGTGCTGATCACAACACCTCTTTTGAGATTCTTAAGGAAGTTGTTTTCCCAAGGTTTGGAGTCCCTAGATATTTAATGACTGATGGTGGTTCACACTTTATTCATGGTTCTTTCCGTAAAATGCTTGCTAAGTATGATGTCAACCATAGAATTGCATCACCCTGTCATCCTTAGTCTAGTGGTCAAGTTGAACTTAGAAATAAAGAAATAAAATTAATTCTACAAAAAACTGTCAATAGGTACCGAAAGAATTGGTCTAAGAAATTAGATGATGCACTTTGGGCTTATAGAACAACTTATAAAAATCCTATGGATATGTCTCCTTATAAAATGGTTTATGGAAAAGCTTGTCATTTTCCTCTTGAGTTTGAAGATAAAGCATATTGGGCAATTAAAGAACTCAACTATGATTTCAAACTTGCCGGTGAAAAGAGGTTATTTGATATTAGCTCACTAGATGAATGGAGAACCCAAGCGTATGAAAATGCCAAATTATTTAAAGAAAAATTTAAAAGATGGCATGATAAAAGAATCCAAAAGTGGGAGTTCAAAGTTGGTGAATATGTCCTTTTGTACAATTCTTGTTTCAGATTCTTTGCAAGAAAAGTTCTCTCCAAATGGGAAGGAACTTATGTTATTGAAGAAGTTTTTCGTTCTGGAGCTATCAAAATAAATAATGCCGAAGGTACTAACCCGAAGGTTGTCAATGGGCAAACAATCAAACACTATATCTCAGGTACGCCTATTACTATTGAAAGCAATATTATTCAAGCCATGACATAGGAGGAACACATAAAGAGTCCTTTCGGAACACTCCAGAATCATGAAAAAAGAGGAGGTACGTGATATGGTAGGTAAACGGACTCCAAAAAATCCCCAAAAATATTTTTTCTTAGTTTTGGAATATTACAAAATTTTAGAAAAGAAGAAACAACCAGGAAGGCAACCCTGGTGGGCACAAGACACCAGGGCGCACCTGGCGCGCCCACGTGGGTTGTGCCCACCTCGGGTACCTTCCGGACTCCGTTTTTCCCCCTTTGCTTGTTTCCCTAGATAAAAAAATCTTTATATACCTCCCAAACCTATTGACCACCGTATCACAGAGAAATCTTCTATTCTTCTTTCTCGCTGTTTTCCTGACAGATCTGAATATATGTCGTCTCAAGATTCAGAGGAGGATTGTCCAGTTTCTTATCAGCCTTTGGATAAAAATACCTTCAAGGACACCTATACCTATATATGTTCCACCGATGAGGAAGACGAAGATGAACCAATCCCTCCTTGTTTCAAGCAAGAAAGCAAGGAGGCATTATGCAAGAGCATAATAAAGCCTGAGACGGAGAACGATGAGTTAATGATGGATAATTTTGCCCTCCGACGTAAGCTGGAGAAAAAGGAGTATAAAATCGCTACTACCTCATCACCACCACCACCTTCTTCATCACCAAAGGAGACTTGAGTATCGGGTATGGGCACTCCCCTTGGCTTGTGCCAAGCTTGGGGGAGGTGCCCCGGTATTGTATCACCATCACTATCTTTTGCCTTTACTTATGTTAGTTTGATCCTTAGTTATCTTTTGATTAGTTGAATAAAAATTTAGTTCGATCTCTCTTCAAGTGTTTGCTTAGTGATCTACCTATCCTTGTAATCGTGTGCGAGATATATAATAAAGTTTAGTTTGAGTTTTGCTTTCTTTACTTTCATGTTCAAATAAAAAGAAAGGAAAATAAATGAAAAATATCATATGCTAATCTTATGGGAAGTTATGACATAACATAAGGAAGAGTATAAGTAGTAAAATTTATTGGAGATTGACAAACATAGCATTGGTCAATGATGTAATTCATGAAAGAATTAATAAGGGAAGAGAAGATTCACATGCACATACACTATCTTGGACATGTTTTATAATTGTGAGCCCCCATCAAAACATTATATGCCAAAATTGTTGACGTTGGCCAAGGAATACAACCTAATGATTTATGTTTGTTCATATTCATATAGAAGTTATATTATCATAGATCCTTTAACATGTGGTGTTTGCCCCTACCTTTGCTAGCCAAAAATTCCGCAGTAAGTAGAGATACTACTTGTGCATCCAAAAACTCTTAAACCCAAATCTTGCTTTGAGAGTCCACCATACCTACCCATCGATTGAGTAAGATCCTTCAAGTAAATTGTCATCGGTGCAATAAGGCAATAAAAAATTGCTTCTAAATGTGTTGGATCATTTAGTGTAAGAGAAAATTGAGCATTGTACGAACTTGTGATGGCAAAATAAAGGCGACGCACTGCATAATAAAGGTTGCTATCACAAGGGACAATATAACGTGACGTTCTTTTGCACTAAGAGATTGAGCATACAACCAAAAAGTGCATGACAACCTCTGCTGCTCTCTACGAAGGGCCTATATTTTACTTTTATGTATTACTTTTATGCAAGAGTCAAAGTGTTCTTCCCTATTCCTTTTTAGTTTCTCTTTTGCAAGCATCATGTGGTGAGGAAAGATCTAGGCACATATATCCAGTTGAATATGGGTGGGCATGAGTTATTATTGTTGACATCACCCTTGAGGTGAATGCATCAGGAGGCGAAACTAAGCCCCTATCTTCCTATGCGTCTGATTGAAACTTGTTTCTCATGGGTATGCGGTGACTGTTAGCAATTATAGAAGACTATATGATGATTGAGTATGTGGACTTGCCTAAAGGCTCCGATACATGACCCTTCCTGAAAAGATGATGAATTGTAGCTGCAAAGTTGACTGAGAACATAGTTTGTTTGTTCTTAATAGAGTTTATGCTTTGTACTTTGATGTTGTGATGAATTGTTACCTATTCATGAGAAGTTTGCGATAAAAGTTCTATGATAAAGTTTTTTGCTGTTATCATAATATACATGATGCTTCTATGTCCGTATTTTGTTTCTATCAACACCTCTCTCTCTCTAAGCATGTGTACATGTTTTTTATTTTGGTTTTCGCTTGAGGACAAGCGAGGTCTAAGCTTGGGGGAGTTGATACGTCCATTTTGCATCATGTTTACCTACTGTTATTTACTATGTTTTATGCATAATAATGCTTTTTGGAGTAATTCTAATGCCTTTTCTCTCATAATATGCAAGGTTTACACAAAGAGGGAGAATACCGGTAGCTGGAATTCTGGGCCTGGAAAAGCTATGTCAGAGTCACCTATTCTGCGCATCTCCAAATGAGCTGAAAATTTACGGAGAATTGTTTTGGAATGTATGAGGAATATTGGAGCAAATAACCATTAGAGGGGCCCACCAGGTGGGCACAACCCACCTAGGTGCGCCAGGGAGCCCAGGCGTACCCTGGTGGGTTGTGCCCTCCTCGGCCCACCTCCAGTGCCCTTCTTCTTGTATATAAGTCATTTTGACCTAGAAAAAATAGGGGGAGGACTTTCGGGACGAAGCGCCACCGTCTCGAGGCGTAACTTGGGCAGGAGCACTTTTGCCCTCTGGCAGAGTGATTCCGCAGGGGTTACTTCCCTCCCGGAGGGGGAAATCATCGTCATCATCATCACCAAGAACTCTCCCATCTTGGGGAGGGCAATCTTCATCAACATCTTCAACAACGCCATCTCCTCTCAAACCCTAGTCCATCTCTTGTGTTCAATGTTTGCACCAGAACCGTAGATTGGTGCTTGTGGGTGACTAGTAGTGTTGATTACATCTTGTAGTTGATTACTATATGGTTTATTTGGTGGAAGATTATATGTTTAGATCCATTATGCTATTTAATACCGCTCTGATCTTGAGCATGATTATCATTTGTGAGTTGTTACTTTTGTTCTGCAGGTCACGGGAGAAATCTTGTTGCAAGTAATCGTGTGAACTTGATATGTGTTCGATATTTTGATGGTTTGTATGTTGTTATCCCCTAAGTGGTGTCATGTGAACGTCGACTACATGACACTTCACCATATTTGGGCCTAAGGGAATGTATTGTGGAGTAGTTATCAGATGATGGGTTGCTAGAGTGACAGAAGCTTAAACCCTAGTTTATGCGCTATTCCGTAAGGGACCGATTTGGATCCAAAAGTTTAATACTATGGTTTGATTTTATGTTAATACTTTTATCGTAGTTGCGGATGCTTGTGAGGGGGTTAATCATAACTAGGAGGTTTCTCCAAGTAAGAACATCACCTAAGCACCGGTCCACCCACATATCAAATTATCAAAGTAGCGAAAACAAATCGAACCAACATGACGAAAGTGACTAGATGAAATCCCCGTGTACCCTCAAGAACGCTTTGCCTATTATAAGAAACCGTTTTGGCCTGTCCTTTGCCACAAAAGGATTGGGCAACCTTGCTGCACTTTACTTACCATTACCGTTACTTGCTCGTTACAAATTATCTTGCTATCCAACTATCTGTCACCTACAATTTCAGTACTCGCAGAAATACCATGTTGAAAACCACTTGTCATTTCCTTCTGCTCCTCGTTGGGTTTGACACTCCTACTTATCGAAAGGACTATGATTGATCTCGTATACTTGTGGGTCATCACTTGCCTGATGGAGAAACTGCTTGATGTGGCGGCTAGAAGCAGGCACCTGCGACCCGGCGATGATGCACGTGACCGCGTGAGGCGCCGGAGCCACGAAGCGTGCGGCGAACTTGTCGCAGAGCTCTTCCCAAGAGGAGATCGAGGCATGCGGGAGCCAAGATCGAGGGGCCTCCGTGAGGGCCAGGGGGAGCCAGTTTGCCATGGCCTTGTCATCGCGGCCCGTCACCTGGATGGAACGGAGGAACTCTTCGGGGACCCCGGCATCGTTGTACCGCGGGGGCAGCGCCGACCTGAACTTCATGGGCCACTGCACCCGGCACATGCCGGGGGTGAAGGCCGGGCAACCCGCGGCACTACCATATGCCTCAGGCGGCCAAGCCTGCAAGGCGGTGCTCGCCATGGAGGTAGCGGAGCGGGGACGAGGCGTGATCGGTGGAGAAGCAAAACTTCGACACACCCCTACTTGGCGCACCAAATGTCGGATTCAGGGCTCCATAGACCCAAGAAGGTTTGAACTCTAGGCGTGTGCGAAGATCTCAAACTCTCAAGTATCATGCTCGTCGCCCTATATCCTAGCCTCGTCGGGTGCAAGCCCGAGCGGGGAAGAAGATGAACACTTGTTTATCCAGGTTCCGGCCACCTTGCGGTGTAAAACCCTACTCCTGCTTTGTGGTGGATTGGCCTCACGAGGGGCTGGGGATGAACAACTACAAAGGACGAGCAACCTCATGAGGGCTATGGTGGTGAGAGTAGAAGGGATCATATCCAGGGACCCTCTACGGTGGTGGCTAACCTATATTTATAGTGGCCTCAGTCCTCTTCCCTCAAAACTTAGGCGGGAAGGGGTCCCACAACAGCCAATTAGAAAGGGGACAAGAAGTACATCTAATCCCGACGAATGGTGGTCTTCGCCTCCAAAGCTTCTGGTTGTGACGCAGCGGTGGGCTCGGTGATGACATCCATCCTACCGAGCTCGTGGTCTTGGTCTTGTAGCACCGGAATGGAAACCTTTGGGGGATTCCTCAGGAACCCGCGCTCATCCTTTGTCCCTTAGCACCGAAAGGGAAACTGCTTCCTCTGCGACCGCTGGCCCCCGCCTGGCCATGGTCGTCAGGCTCACGTCATCGCAGCCTCGTGAGAGGCTGGGTACCTGCATACAAATCTCCGCTCCTCAGGAGGCCACCTCGGGAGTTGGCCTTTATGCAGGTCTTGGTGTCGTTCTCCTCGCGAGACCGGGGCCCTCGAAAGGGTCTTGTCTTGGAGGCCTGGTAGCTGGGCCGTACCAGGCCGTTGAGGGAGCCATGCCGTGGGCCGCAGGCAGGTAGTTCTTGGTACCCTGGTTCCTAGAACGCTGACAATATCGATGGTGTTCCGGGCTTCGATCTCAACTGGGGTATTCCCTGTGATTGGAAGCGCCGTGAGTTTGGTCGTTGCTAGCAACAAGTTATCAACGAGGTTTGATAAGTGACCTGCCAGTGTCAGGAAACAGTCCGGAGTCATCGGGGCAGGCGATAGGCGGGAGGCCGGCTCGGGCTGGCGCTGCTGAGCCGGCGGTGGCCGCCCGTCTCCATCCTGGGGCACAACCCGGTTTAACTGGGGTATAACCGGAGTCTCTGGGGTGCTCGTCCCAGCCTCCGTAGCAGGTGTGTTGAAGTAACACATGGGCTCAAAATTGGGGGGCAGACGGCTCGTGTGCCTCCTTCGATGAACCACATCCAAGGCGCTCTATCGTAGGCCCATGATCCAGGCCTTTGTCTTTAGGTGCTCCACCTCATTGTGAATCTGGGTTTGCAGCTCCACCATGCGAGTGTTCTCGGTGTTGATATTTTCCTGAGCCCTAGCCATCTGCTCGTGAAGTTTAGCTACCTCCACATTGCGCTCCGGCTGGTTCTCCGCTGTTGCCGGTGACTCTAGTTGCATTGTCAATGAGGCGACCAACTCCGAAAGTAGTTGAGCCGGCGTCTTGGTCGGGCCAGCCGTGTTCGGCTGGTGCTGAAGTACCGGTTCCTCCAATAGCGCCTACTGCCATAGAGTCAAGAGCCCGCGCAGTGCCTGCCATGTAGATGGTGGTTCGATGGAGCGGCTTGTGATCGACTAGAGCCGGCTCATCTTCGTAGTAGCCCCCAAGGCTGCCATCGTACATCGGGAGGGTCGACTCAGTGTCCTTGATCGATGACTCGCCATCGGAGTAGACGAGGGTGTCCCCACCAGATGCGGAGTTGTCCACGAGATCGACCCCTGGGTGAAACAGACGAAGACGTGGTTTTGACCGGCTTGACCCTGGATGGGTTGTGCATGCCCAGCCGGCTCGACGATGTCGGTACAGGTGTCTGGCTCAGGTCCCGATTCGCTGATTTTGCCGATGAAGTCATGGATCTTGCCTAAGGGGACCCGGTACCCATACTCGATTGAGTCGGCCTCGAGGCCCTTGCCTGAATAGTTGATGTAGAGCTTACCGCGTCGACTCTTGGTCATGTAGTCGATCGCATATCCCTCGACCCCTGGGAGAGCTCCCTCCAAGAACTTAACACCACCGAGCGATAGCCCCACGGTGGGCACCAACTATCATGGTTTTGTCACATCAGATGTCCTCAAGAAAGGACTTAGTCGTGAGGCCATCACAGCTAGATAGTAGCTTGAACGGGGTTGATCAGAATCGGGACATATGGGTGTACCCAGGTTCGTCCCCTCACGACGGAGGTAATAGCCTACTTCCTGCTTGTTTGATTATTGCTTGGGATCTCGATTACAAGGGTGCGACTTGGCTAACCTAGTACTTGAGAGCTTGTAACTTGGTCCTTTCTACCTCAGGGGCTCCCCTATATATATAGGTCGAGGCCCTGAGTTCACAACAGAGTCTGGGTCATAGGCCAACCCGTTCCCTAATCTGTTTCTTACTTATCTTACATCCCAAGTAACGGGGTTTCCTTTATCTCCTTGTCAAGCTGACCCGCTGATGCGGAGCATCCCAACGTCATCCCCATGGACCTACCTACGTCTCCCACGACACCACTTGGACCAATGACAAGAGACCAAGCTAAGGCTATCGAAGATAAGGTGAACTTGCTCCTTTCCGAACTACCACTTTCGACACATGAGACATGGCTACTACCTCAAACGGAAACACTATGTGTGCTTAGGTACTTGGAGGAAAGCCATGGTACATCTACATCCAACGGACAAGACGGCAAGGCCACCAACCGCGAAGGACAAGAAGAAGAGCTTCAGGAGAAAACTCCAGCCACCGGACAACCGGTCGGGACCGGACGTCCGGCGCCTGAAGGCCAATCTGCCCAAGTCCCCGCCAACGCAGGCCCCAGCGAGCGGACGTCCGGCCCGGACCGGACGACCGGCCACACTCTCCAGCGAGCGGACGACCGAAGTCACCAGACGTCCGGCACCACCTCAATAGAATGGAAATTAACGGAAGTCCGAAGCCACCGGACGTCCGGCGCATCCCTCACAGAACGGAATTAGCGGAAGTCCGACGACTCCGGACGTCCGGTCCCCCATGAGCCACCGGACGACCGGCCCCCAGCGGACGTCCGGTACCTGTCGGCGCACAATGTTTGGGCCAGAGGCCCATGTACCCTTTCACTTTGCCCCTTTTGCACTAAGTCTATAAATAGAACTCCCCCTCCTCCTAGTTAGGGTCAGCAAAGGATTAACTCATGTTTGTGTGAGATCTTTTCTCATCCACTTGGTTTCCTTCTCCTCAGAGACATGCCTCCACCGGAGAAGATCCTTCCAAGCGGATTCAAGACCCCCTCTTAGGTGGCCCCATCAAGACCTCCTCACGGAGAAGAACCGGTTACCCTTGTATCGTCCTTTGTTGGACTTGGATCTTGTATCTCACCTTTGTGTTCATCGATCTAGCGCATGTGTGATCTATTTCTTGTTGGTTGAGTGATTCCCTCGTGTTTCCTCTTGTGTTTTCCCTTGTGTTTCCCCGTGTGTTCATCGTGTTCTTAGTTGGGAACCGCTCCTTTTGTGAAAGATCGGCCATACAGAGATCCACTCCACATCATCTTGGTATATGAGCCACGTTGATCACGATTTCGGAGCCGCCCCTCTTCGTTTTCTAGCTTGATTTTGTTGTTTTTCGTCCTAATCCGAAAATCCCCACCAAAAATAGCCCCAATTTTTTTGTGATTTGTTGGTGTGATGAAATTTTGTTGGATTTGATCCGTGGATTTGCTTTGCCTTGAGTGGATCTAGCTTTTCCCCTTCATCTCCACCTTTTCCATCCACGAAATCGCTCGAATTTTGCCCCCAAAATCCCAAAAATCCGCCCAAATTCGCACCCCGCGTTGACCTCGCCCACCGGACGACTGTCGTTTACCGGACGTCCGGAGCCCCTGGAACGACCGGACGTCCGTCCCCCACCGGACGACCGGAACCACCCAACAGAACAAAAAATAGCGGATTTCCGAGCCTACCGGACATCTGACGACTGGACGACCGCTCCCCACCAGATGTCCGCGGATCCCTGACGAAACTGAATGCCCCCCCCCGAAGTTTTTCAGCCACCTCCACCACTTTCCGCATACACATTCCTATACCACCACCACTTCCGCATACCACCTCCATAGCTTGTCCGCTATCCACCTTCGATGATTTAGACACATTTTGTTCTTGGAGAATTTGAGTTGTGGTAACCGTGTCCTTTTGTGTTTCGGCTATCTAGGTACGGTTCGACATCGACATCACTACCCCTCATCTTCTCCACGGACTACTACGATCGACTACACCATTGTGGTATCAACCTCACATTGGTATCATCTTGGTATCGTGATACCATCATACATTCTCGCAATTGCATTGTTAACCCCATTCCTTACTTTTGAGTCACTTACCCATCGAGACTAGCCTTTGAGTATTGCTGGCAACGTGACTTGTGCACATTAGTGATCATACTTCCCATAGCATACATACCATATCATAGTGGTGCATATCTTGGTATCATCTCTGGTGTCACAAAGTTGTCATCGCATACACAATTGCTATCTTGGTTCGTGAAGCATTGCATGAGAAAAGAGCTCAAACAACAAAGAGCCAAACAAGCTTTTAAGCAAAAGGGAAAGATAAGAAAAGAGCTTATAAGCAAGAACCATAGCATCATACAACATTAAGATTGTCATACTCGATCATCTTGGATCAAAAGCATAGAAACATCATACATATTACATACTTGGGATAGAAGTCGTTGCATTTTTGCTTAGTAGGTTGTGCACAAGTTCATATCCGCCTATTGTGCAATCGTGCTAGCGTCTCTCTAGTGTTGTGCAACAAGAGCATCTTGGTGGATTCCACATTTTGGCTCATCCTTGGTTGCCCAACCCCACTTATCTTTTTGCATGTGTGTTTCCGTGTACCTTCTCTTGCTATTGGTCTACTTGTTGCATTTGCAAATTTGTGAATCTTTTCCAACATTATTGAAGCTCACTTTCATTTGCATCAAATTTTGTGCCACCATCCTAACCAAGCTCCACCATAAGCATTTACTTGTGTAGGTGTGAGAAACCAACAAGAATTGGTACCAATTGTGCTATTTCCTTGTTACACATTGCGTGATCTTGATCCATCTTCAACATCGGTCAAGGTACATTTGGTATTGGTTCTTCTTTTTCTCCCACTCACATATCTTTGTTAGGAATGATGGATAGGCCAAGTACTTCTACTAACCCACTCTTCTTGGATCAAGACGATGACATGTCATCCTATGTCACAAAGAGCCACCTCTTTGGTGCACAACGAGCTTTGCATCAAGAGCAACAAGCAATGAGCGACCGCATCGACAATCTCGCCACCGACGTGCGACTCTCCGAGCAACGTACAAGAGACTACTTCGACAACAAGCTCGACGAACACAAGCACGAGAATGACGCAAGAATGGACGAGATTCGTGCCTTGTTGGTCAACCGCTCTTCTACCACTTCCTCAAGACGGAGCCGCTCAAGTCGACACTCTGACGACACTATCTCCGGTTCATGTACACCAACTTCGAACACTCTTCGTCGTGCCGCGCGTCAAGACCGTCAAGCAAACCACAATCCTCTACACGACACCGACTCTCAAGAGCATCGGCAACGGCAAGCCCAAGATGCATTCGCTCAAGCACAAGAATGGCAACGCCAACGACAACAAGAACAAGAGGAGCGAGCACGACAACATCAAGATGCACAAGATGCCGAAGCACAACGTCAAGAACAACAACTACGAGAAGCTCAAGCACTTGAGGCGCAACGTGCCCTTCACGAGTCAAGTCGAGCCATAGCCAATCGAGGCCGACAAGCCCGTCTACATCAAGAAGCACTTTGCGACGAAGCTCAAGAAAGGATTTACCAAACACGTGTGCATCGACAAGCCCCTCGTCAAGCTCGACAAGTTCCTCCTCAAGCTAGACAAGAACAACAAGTCCATCAAGGGCATGAAGACAATGGACCCCCTCCAAGACAAGAGCAACATGAGGTCGACTACCCTCCTCGCCAAGAGCAACATGAGGAAGACAACCCTCCTCGCCAGGAGCAACATGAGATTGCCAATCCTCAACAACATGGGCGTCATCATCCCCGACCCCAACACAATGAAGAGCAACGATATGGCAAGCTAAAGTTCACCATGCCCAAGTTCACCGGAAGCAATGACCCCGAAGAGTACATATCATGGGCATTGAAGGTTGACAAAATCTTCCGCTTGCACAACTACGAAGAAGAGAAGAAGATCGCAATGGCATCCCTTGAATTCCAAGACTACGTCATCATTTGGTGGGAACAAGTCACTGAACGTCGAGAGGCAAGAGGTGAACCACCAATCACAACTTGGGCGCAAATGAAGGATGTCATGAGAGCACGATTCGTGCCAAGCTATTACAACCGCGACCTCTTCAAGAAACTCCAACTACTCAAGCAAGGAACCAAGAGCATTGAAGAGTACTACAAGGAAATGGAGATTGCCATGATACGAGCCAACGTCAAAGAAGATGATGAGCAAGCTATGGCACGTTTCTTGAATGGACTCAATCACCCTATCAAGAAGATTGCCGACTTCCAACCATACTCGAACCTCATCGAGTTAGTGCATCAAGCTACCAACGCGGAACGCCAAGTGCAAGACGACTTAAAATATGCCAAGTTCTCATCCAAGTCCTATGGCCTCTCCAACAATCAAGCTTCGACGACTCCAACAACTTCTACCTCAACCAAGCCATCTACAAGCAACGGCGACAAGTCAAGTTACAAGAAAACTTCGAACCTCAAGTCGTCCTCCTACTACAAGCAACTTCAAGCCAAAAGCTTCATCATCATCTACTGCAACCGATGAGACCATCAAGACAAGTTCCTTCAAATGCTTCACATGCGGAGGCTGAGGCCACAAGTCCTTCGAGTGCACAAACAAGCGCACCATGATCCTCAACGACGATGGAACCTATGACTCAATGAGTGAAGGAGAAATGGAATCTCTTGAGCAAGTGGCCATGCACCGGCAAGTGAACAATGAAGATCAAGATGATCAAATCTTTTGTGATGAAGATTCAAGTCCCGCTCTTGTTGTCTCCAAGGTCTTGACTCTTCAACATCAACAAGATGAAGATCAAAGGTGCCATATTTTCCACACCAAGGCCGAAATCAATGGAAGGTCCGTCAAGGTCATCATCGATGGAGGGAGTTTCCATAACTTAGCAAGTGAAGAACTGTGCTCCAAGCTTCAATTGGTCAAGATGAAGCACCCGCACCCCTACAAGGTTCAATGGCTAAGCGACACCGGCACAATCCAAGTCGAGCATAGGGTACAAGTCTCTTTCAAGATCGGAGCTTATGAAGACACTTTGGAGTGTGATGTCCTTCCGATGACCGTGTGCCACCTCCTTCTTGGACGACCATGGCAATTTGGCCGAGGTGTCATCCACAATGGGCGCACAAACCACTATAGCTTCAAGATGAAAGGAAGGGAATATGTGCTACGACCTATGTCTCCAAGCCAAGTGCTCGCCGACAAGCAAGCCACCCATCATGGAGAAAATAGTGAGAGAGCGAGCCACCAAAAAGAGAGTGAGCGCCACAAGCCCAAATTGAGTGCCTCCACGATGAGCGACAAGAAAAACTTAGTCCTCTTTGCCACGAAATGTGAGATGAGAGAAGTGTGTGAGAACCCATCGAGTGTCCTACACTATGTCCTATTGTGCAAGGACGAGGCACCAAAAACTAATACCTCTCACAATCTACCCTTGGTGTTATCTTCTTTATTGCAGGAATTCCAAGATGTTTTCCCCGATGAGCTACCTCCGGGTCTACCTCCACTACGAGGCATTGAGCACCGAATCTACCTCATCCCCGGAGCGCCACTTCCAAACAAGGCTCCCTACCGCGTCAACCCCGAAGAAACCAAAGAAATACAAAGGCAAGTAAAGCATCTCATAGACCATGGACATGTGCGTGAAAGTTTGAGTCCTTGTGCCGTACCGGTCATTCTTGTGCCAAACAAGACGGTAGCTTTCGCATGTGTTCCAATTGTAGACCTATCAATGCTATCACCATTCGTTATAGGTACCCCATTCCACGCCTTGATGATATGCTTGATGAACTTAGCGGTGCCACTATCTTTTCCAAAATTGATCTTAAACGTGGTTACTATCAAATCCGCATACAAGAGGGTGATGAATGGAAAACCTCTTTCAAAACAAAGTTTGGTCTATATGAGTGGTTAGTCATGCCTATGGGTTTATCGGAAGCACCCGGTACTTTCATGCGTCTCATGCATTATGTGTTTCGCCCTTACGTTGGTGAATTTGTTGTTGTCTACTTTGATGATATCCTTGTGTTTAGAAAATCTCTCAAAGATCATGTCACCCACCTTCGCACCGTGCTACAAACTCTTCGAAAAAAGAAACTTTATGCTAACATGGAAAAATGCCTCTTTGGTGTTTATAAGCTTGTTTTCTTGGGTTTCGTAGTATCTTCTAAGGGTGTTCATGTTGATGAATCTAAGATTAATGCTATTAAAACTTGGCCCCAACCAACTAATTTGCAACAAGTGCGTAGTTTCCTTGGTTTAGCCGGTTTCTACCATAGATTTGTGAAGGATTTTAGCACCATTGCTTCACCTTTGCATGCTTTGAGTAAGAAAAATGCACCGTTTGTTTGGGGAACATCCCAAGATATCGCTTTCAATGAGCTTAAGAATTTGCTTACTCATGCTCCCGTGCTTGCATTACCCAACTTTAAGGATTTTAGCACCATTGCTTCACCTTTGCATGCTTGAACAAGCGTCATGCTAAGTGGAGTGAATTTATTGAGTCTTTTCCTTATGTCATCAAGTATATTAAAGGCAAGGAAAATGTTGTGGCGGATGCGCTTTCCCGTATATGCATGCTTGTTACTCAACTTGAATTGAATGCCATTGGCTTTGAGCACATAAAAGACTTGTATGAGCATGATCCTACTTTTGCCATTCCTTATGCCAAATGTTTGACGCATACATCTGGGGAACACTATTACATCAAAGATGGATATCTTATGAGAGCTAACAAACTTTGCATCCCCGAGTCTTCTCTTCGTTTGTTACTTTTGCAAGAATCTCATGGAGCAGGACTCATGGGCCACTTTGGACGCAACAAGACATTTGCTACGCTCTCCAAGAACTACTTTTGGCCCAAGATGTTTCGCGGCGTCAACCGCCTCACCAACCGATGTTCTGCATGTCGCAAAGCTAAGTC
Source organism: Triticum aestivum (assembly GCF_018294505.1). NCBI lineage: Eukaryota > Viridiplantae > Streptophyta > Magnoliopsida > Poales > Poaceae > Triticum > Triticum aestivum. The sequence goes on along the minus strand of NC_057799.1, from coordinate 268,399,988 downwards.
TAAAGCTCAGTCTCATGGCCTTTACATGCCACTTCCAATTCCATATCAACCATGGGAAGATATTAGCATGGATTTTGTGCTTGGTTTGCCTAGAACTAGAAATGGAAAGGATTCTGTGTTTGTTGTTGTGGACCGATTCTCTAAAATGGCACATTTCATTCCTTGCAACAAGATAGACGATGCTTCACATGTTGCCAATCTCTTTTGTAGAGAAATCTTGCGACTTCATGGAGTGCCAAAGACGATTGTCTCGGACCGTGACGTCAAGTTCTTGAGTTACTTTTGGAAGACCTTATGCACCAAGCTCGGAATCAAGCTACTATTCTCCACGACATAGCATCCACAAACCGACGGCCAAACGGAGGTGACGAACCGGACGCTCTCCACTCTTCTACGCGTGCGAATCAAGAAGAACATCAAGGAGTGGGAAGAGCGCTTACCCATCACCGAGTACGCCTACAACCGTGCAAGACATTCGACTATCGGCAAGTCCCCTTTCGAGGTCGTCTACGGTTTCAACATGTTGTCTGCATTGGACATTCTTCCTCTACCACTACAAGAGCGCATCAACATGGACGCGAGTACATGAGTCAACTATCTCAAGAAGATGCATGATGATACAAGGCACACCATCGAGCGCCAAGTACAACGACTCGCGACCAAGCTCAACGTCAACAAGCAACCCATGATATTCAACATTGGCGATCTTGTGTGGCTACACCTTCGCAAGGACCGTTTCCCCAACGAGCGCAAGTCCAAACTTCTACCACGAGTCGATGGACCCTTCAAGGTGCTAGCACGCTACAACAACAATGCTTACATGATCGACCTACCACGCGACAAGTACAACGTGAGCGACATCTTCAACGTCAAGGATCTTTCGCCCTACCATGGTGATGAAGAATTTGATCCGAGGTCGGATCTTTCCCAAGGGAGGGGAGATGATGCGGAGCATCCCAACGTCATCCCCATGGACCTACCTACATCTACCATGACACCACTTGGACCAATGACAAGAGCCCGAGCTAAGGCTATCGAAGATAACGTGAACTCGCTCCTTTCCGAACTACCACTTTCGACACATGAGACATGGCTACTACCTCAAACGGAAACACTATGTGTGCTTAGGTACTTGGAGGAAAGCCATGGTACATCTACATCCAACGGACAAGACGGCAAGGCCACCAACCGCGAAGGACAAGAAGAAGAGCTTCCAAAGAAAACTCCAGCCACCGGACGACCGGTCGGGACCGGACGTCCGGCGCCTGAAGGCCAACCTGCCCAAGTCCCAGCCAACGCAGGCCCCAGCGAGCGGACGTCCGGCCCGGACCGGACGACCGGCCACACTCTCCAGCGAGCGGACGACCGAAGTCACCGGACGTCCGGCCACACTCTCCAGCGAGCGGATGACCGAAGTCACCGGACGTCCGGCACCACCTCAACAGAATGGAAATTAACGGAAGTCCGAAGCCACCGGACGTCCGGCGCATCCCTCACAGAACGGAATTAGCGGAAGTCCGACGACTCCGAACGTCCGGTCCCCCGTGAGCCACCGGACGACCGGCCCGCAGCGGACATCCGGTACCTGTCTACGCACAGTGTTCGGGCCAGAGGCCCATGTACCCTTTCACTTCGCCCCTTTTGCACTAAGACTATAAATAGAACTCCCCTCCTCCTAGTTAGGGTCAGCAAAGGATTAGCTCATGTTTGTGTGAGAGCTTTGCTCATCCACTTGGTTTCCTTCTCCTCGGAGACGTGCCTCCACCGGAGAAGATCCTTCCAAGCGGATTCAAGACCCCCTCTTGGGTGGCCCCATCAAGACCTCCTCACGGAGAAGAACCGGTTACCCTTGTATCGTCCTTTGTTGGACTTGGATCTTGTATCTCACCTTTGTGTTCATCGATCTAGAGCATGTGTGATCTATTTCTTGTTGGTTGAGTGATTCCCTCATGTTTCCTCTTGTGTTTTCCCTTGTGTTTCCCCATCTGTTCATCGTGTTCTTAGTTGGGAACCGCTCCTTTCGTGAAAGATCGGCCGTACGGAGATCCACTCCACATCACCCGCTCCATGAGTCGCCTCCTGGGCCTTGAACTTCAGAGTCCTTACGACCCACACAGCTGGCCCAATGACAACCCACCATGGGATGTTGGGTCATTCCAGGCGGGGTCATACAGTGGCGTGTATCCCCAGCAAGTAGCTAATCTGCTCTTAGTCCTTTTGTTCTTCGCTCTCCTCGTCATCTTTTTCATCTAATGAGCTCACAGTGTCATCAATTTCTTCTTCCATAGATTCCTGCAAAATATTAATCTCTTCCAAGGCAGAAGACATTCTATCAATAAATTCCTTAACATAAGCATTGGTAGCATACTTTTCATACCAACATTTAAGTATGACAAATTTTTTAGATTTATAAAGAATAGCATCATACTTTTCAATCAAAGAAGCAATTTCATAGGCACCCTTAAACACAAAAAAAATTCTTCAATTTCTTCAATATTGTCGGATTTAGGGCTCCACAGACCCAACAAGGATTTGAACTCTAGGGTGCGTGCGAAGAACTCGATATCCCCAACCTACCAACTCGTCGCTCTCACAGCCTAGCTCAATGAACGGGAAAAGAAAGGGACACAACAGTTTACCCAGGTTCGAGCCACCTTGCGGTGTAAGACCCTACTCCTGCTTTGGGGTGGATTGGCCTCGCGAGGGGCTGAGGATGTACTAGTATAGAGGAAGAACCACCTCAGGAGGTTAGTTCTTGTGTTGGTGTGAGCTAATGAGGGTTCAGGGTCGTTTCCTATGGTGGTGGCTAGGCTATATATAGAGGACTCGGTCCTCGTCCCCAAAATGTAGGTGGGAAGGGATTCCACAATGACCAAGTTTGAAGGGAGACAACTAGTAGATCTGATCCTGGTGAAAGGTGGTCCTCGCTGACAAAGCTTCCGGTCATGATGCCGCGGTGGGCTCGGCAATGACAACCGTCCTGTTGTCCTGGCGGTCTTGGTCTCGTTGCACGGGAATGGAAACCTTTGGCTGATTCCTCAGGACCCCACGCCTGTGCTTGCCTCCTTAGCACCAAAGAGGAAACCTGCTGCTCTGCGCCCGCTAGCGCCTGCCTGACCTTGGTCGTCATGGAGTCACCTTAACCTCATGTGCGAGCGCCTGCATAGGAAACTTCGCTCCTCAGGAGCCAGACGAGGGAGGCCGTTCCCTTCGGAGGTCTTGGCATTGTCTGCCTCGCGAGGCTTGGTCCCTCGTGAGGGTCTTATCTTGTCGATGCTGGAGATGGGCTGTACCAGGCCGTTGATGGAGCCACGCCGTGGGCCGCAAGCAGGCAAGTCTGGGTACCCTGGTTCCCAGAACGCCGACAGTGGCCCCCGGGCCCAAGGCACGCTCGGACTTGGCTTTGAGGCGAAGCCAAAGGGTAAGGGCGAAGCGCCACAGGCTCCAATCGCCTGCAGACCAGGTTAACGCGTGGCACTTGATGGGACGTGGGCGCCTGCGCTTCCGCATATTGCCTTGGCAACCGTCCCAGGCTGACAAAAAGACTGGCACTTGCCGCTGAGCCTTCATTGACTTCTCTTCGTCTTGCTCCAGATTCCCTTCTCTCCCCACCAAGAGCGCCTCCAGATCTGCCGAATCCTCCCCCCGAGCTCTTCGTTGATGGCGACCAAGAAGGCGAAGCCCGCCGCTCCAGCCGTGACTCCTCCTCCTCGCCTGTGCCGGCCCTCAGCGCGTCCTCCATCACCGAGTCAGGGCACCTTGCTGTCGTGCTCCCGCTGACGGCGAGCAATGACAATGATGGGAGGGAGACAGAGCTTCGGGCCGGTTCCACTAAGCGGGAGACTTTGGCGGGGACATTCTATCCCTTCTTCCTCCACAGCGTCTTTGCCGGGCTCATCCCGCCCTTCTCCAGGTTCTTCCTCGCCGTCCTCGACCATTATTAGATCCATGCTCTACACCTCCGTCCCTACTCCATCCTCCTTCTGTCAATCTTCACCTTATACTGTGAGGCGTTCGTGGGCATGACGCCCTCCGTTGTGATGCTCCACCACTTCTTCTCCCTCCGGATCCATGACTTGACCCAGCGCTCCGGATGCATCTCCTTCGTCGCGCCCCGTGGCGGCAATGCGCAAATGGATTTACATGGACGCCAGGGGCCTCCACGCTCGGCTATAGCTGTTGACCAGGATGCCGGAGAAGCTTGGCCAGTGGGCCCATAAGAAGCTCACTGACCCTCGGGCAGCGCCCTTCCTGAGGCTGAGGCGGGCGGACGTGGACTCCGGGGTGCTGACGGGGGCCATGATTGCCAAGGAGTTCTTGACGCAGCACCTAGCCCTGCTCCAAGCACATTCGCGCCCCATGTGGGACCTCAGGGGCCAGAGGACGACCTCCGGCTGCGCCGGGGGAGCCTAACGAGCGAGGCGCTGGGCAAGGGCGTGCATACCTTGCTTGAAAAGGACCCGGGTGGCCTTCCGGCAGCCTACCTTCTGTTGTACCGCCGCGACGACGAGGCGGAGGTGGCTGCTGCCATGCCTGTCTTCAAGGAGCCGGGGCTCGTGCCGCCCAAGCTCCCCAACTCCCCGGTGCTGGTGTCCTCCGGCGAGGGCTCCGAGGAGGAGGGGGAGGAGGACTCGGAGGCGACCATGGAAGAGGTGGGGGAGACTTCTCCTCCATCGCAGAGCGAGCTCCTCCGCGATCTCCCAGACGACGACGACGCCGGCGAGTACTTGGTCGAGGGTTCCCCGCCCTCGCCCGGGGTCTCCATGAGGTCCAGGGGAACCCCCTTGCGGAGCCTGATTTGAGCGATCCCGAAGAAGGGCGAGGCGGTGTTGCTTCCCCGGGGCGACGCCCCCGCCTTGTCATCCGCCGGCGCTATTCCAAAGCCAGCCGTAGTGCGCCCGACTGATCCTGTGGGCGCGACGAAGCCTGCTCTCAAGGAGCCGAGGGGCACCGCGCTCCTGGCCAAAAAGAGGGCGTACGTCGCCGATGAGGAGTAAGCATCTTACCTTATTTTTCCTTTTCATCCCTGATGCCGTGCTGACGATATCCTCTTCATGGTGGCCAGGCGATGGTGAAGAGGAGGAAGGAGGAGGCCAGGGCCTCCGAGGCCACGCAACCTGCCGTGGCCACGGTGACCCCGGCGCGGGCGGAAGGGGCCGCCTCGTGTTCGCCCATGATGGAACGGGCCCCTCGAAGCTTGGTGGCGAAGCCTTAGGAGGAGACCGCTTCTGTGGCCCAACAGACTCCGGGGGCGCCAGCCACTGACGCACCCACGGGGGGTTTGAGGGCTCTAGAGCCCCCTGCTGCCCTTGTTGCTGTGGCGGCGCCAGTCCAAGCGCTGGTGCCACCTCCTCCCCAAGCCCTCACGTTGGGGGACCACGGCTCCTCTGCGAGACCAGAGGCTTTGGAGGAGGCCTATGCCGCGCTAGACCAGCTCCGGACTGATCTTCAGGGCACCGACCGGTGCGTGGCGACGGGGCATATGGGGCTGATCTCGGGGTGGCTCTAGGTTGACTCGTTCGTCAGGACGGCCTGGGGCCAGGCCGAGGCTACCGTCGCGGAGGGAAGGAAGGAGTCCGGCGAGGCCACAACAGCTCGTGACGCAGCGCTGACCGACGGAGTGTCTGCCAAGGAGGGCTGCCGCACGGTGGAAGCCGAGCTGAAGGCCCTCCGCGAAGAGCAGGCCGCCCGCACCCGTCGGCTTCAGGAGAAGGAGGAGGAGCTCAAGGCTCGAGAGACTGTGCTCTCCGATCGTGACGCCGAGCTGGAGTAGGCAGCCCAGGAGCAGGCCGCGGAGCGGAGCCGCCTGGGGAAGCTGAAGGAAGAGACGGAGATGGCCCGGGCGTCCCACACCAATCTTGTCTCCCAGGAGAAGGCCCGGCTGGAGGCCAGGGAGAAGTCCCTCGCCGTGGCTGAGAAGGCGGCCGCCGCGGGGCGCGACACCTTCGTCTCCCTAGAGTTGAGGTCCCGCACAGCACTGCAGTCCCTTTATGGGGAAGGGTTCGAGGAACCGCTAGCGACTCCGGAGGAGGGCCGCGCCGGGCTTCTCCCCAAGCTCGCCGCGTCGCTCGAGGGCATTATCGCCAGAGTGGGCACCATGGTGGAGGGGGAGAGCCGCGTGCTTTTGACCTCGGCCATGACGTGCGTCTTCAGCCACTTCCACCTTCAGGACCCAAGCTTCGACCTTGGTGCGCTGATCGAACCTGTGGCCCCTAAGTTCCGCCATGTTGCCACCAAGGCCGTGGAGAAGCAGGTGGAGGCCCTGCTGCAGAAGTTCATCTGCGTCGATCCCATGGCTGCGGTGACCAGAGCCAGTGGCGAGGACGGTGGCTACGTTGTCGACGATGGCCCCCCAGGCGAGCGACAGCGGCAGCCAATGCTGAAGAAGAGGTTCGAAGGCAGCGCTTCCTCCCGGTTCAACCCTGCGACATTTACCGTGCCTTTTGGAGGCGTGAGAACCTCTGCTTTGAACTTTAAGAGACAATGTGTTTTGTCATAATTTTCTAGGACTTCGTGATTTCCTTTCTGTTTGCTTTAGTGTTGTGCGTCGGCAGGGCTCGGCTCCGCACATACCTCAGTCGCCGTTGGGCCGTCCGGATCACCAGGACGAGACCAAGGGGTGAGGGGCTACGTGACCAGTGATGCCCCTGAGTCGCGATGCTCAAGGGTCCCCCTTGACGTACGAACAGCCCTCAGGAAGGAGACATGAGCGTCGTTTTTGGCGTTCTGCATTGGCAGTGCCAGGCCTCGCGCATACCTCAGCCGCCGTTGGGGCGTCCGGATCACCTGGACGAGACCAAGGGGTGAGGCGCTACGTGACCAGTGAGGCCCCTGAGTCAGGACGCTCAGGGGCCCCCTTGATGTACGAATGGTTCTCCATACCTTTCCTCGTCAGGCTTCCGCTCGGGAGGGACGCTAGAAGACTAGGTCCGAGGGACCTGGTGAGGTGGTATACGCCAGGCGTGACTTGAGCGTAGCTCCCGTGCCCAGCCCCCTCACGCGACCCTTCTGAGAGGAAAACGGTGGGATGGGGGCGAGCAGCGAGCCTGGCGGCTCTCCTGAGATTACTACAACCGCTAGGGTGCCCTCAGTTGTTTATTCACCAGCGCGGAGCATAGTGCTTCCGCTCTTGCATGGGCATAGCCACTCCTTGACTGTGCCGTCCGTCAGCATGCAGCATGGGGCTTCCACTGGTACGTGGGTGGGATCTCCCTCTGAGGGGACACTCCGGGGCATGTACAACCCCATCCTGGCATGTGGCTTGCATCGCAGGACTAGAGGAGGTGTGTATGGGCACTCATGAGCCAGCTTGGGACATTTTCAAGGGTTGCGCCTGAATTTTGGTTTGAAACATTTTCAAGGGTCCTGCGAGATGGTGAGGTAGCCCGCGCCGGGTGAATTTCCGTAGGATATCGCACGAGGAGGCCAAACCCCTACCTGGCGCGCCAAATGTCGGATTCAGGGCTCCGAGACCCAAGAAGGATTCGAACTCTAGGGTGCATGCAATGAACTCGATCTCCCCAGCCTACCAACTCGTCGCTCTCATAGCCTAGCTCAATGAACAGGAAAAGAAAGGGACACGACAGTTTACCCAGGTTCGGGCCACCTTTCGGTGTAAGACCCTACTCCTGCTTTGGGGTGGATTGGCCTCGCGAGGGGCTGAGGATGAACTAGTACAGATGAAGAACCACCTCAGGAGGTTAGTTCTTGTGTTTGTGTGAGCTAATGAGGGTTCGAGGTCCTTTCCTACGGTGGTGGCTAGGCTATATATAGAGGGCTTGGTCCTCTTCCCCGAAATGAAGGCGGGAAGTGATTCCACAACGACCAAGTTTGAAGGGAGACAACTAGTACATCTTATCCTGGCGAAAGGTGGTCTTCGCCTGCAAAGCTTCCAGTCATGACGCCGTTGTGGGCTCGGCGATGACATCCGTCCTGCTGTCCTGGCGGTCTTGGTCCCCCACTCTCGCGCTTAACTCCTTAGCACCAAAGAGGAAACCTGCTGCTTTGCGCCCGCTGGCGCCCGCCTGGCATTGCTCGTCATGGCTTACGTCGCCTTAACCTCATGAGGCGAGCGCCTACATAGGAATCTCCGCTGCTCAGGAGCCAGCCCCGCAAGGCCACTCCCTCCGGAGCTCTTGGCGTTGTCCGCCTCGCGAGGCTTGGTCCCTTGCGAGGGTCTTGTCTTGTCGATGCTAGAGATGGGTTGTACTAGGCCGTTGATGGAGCCACGTCGTGGGCCGCAGGCAGGCGAGTCTGGGTACCCTGGTTCTCAGAACGCCGATAAATATCATAATAACTATAAACACCTTTAGCATAAGAAGATACGACTCCATTATTACTAAACTCACATTTATAGGGAAGGTGTTTTTTAGGGTCTTCAGAACAAGTAAAATCATATATTTTGCATAAATTCCAAGCATAGCATTGCAAACAATTAATTTGATCCCATAATAGCTCCCCTTTTTGAGACAAGCGGTGTCGCACAAAATAAGCATGCTCATCTAATGATTTTCCCGTAACTAATCTAGTTGGGTTTCAGCATAAGCACAATGGGATCGAAGATGATCCAAGTAGAAAGCTTCAGCGGTATGATAGATTTGGGGTGGTTCTTCAACCATTGGGTTAGCAAGTAAAACTAATATTTTGGTATTTCATGTTTCCTACCCATAACTAAAGATAGAAAACAAGAGCACAAAATAAAATCTTACTCAGTGGTAAAGAAAACAAGCACACACGAGAATATTCACCCCACGCTATTGCTCCCCGGTAACGGCACCAGAAAAAATACTTGATAACCCACAAGTATAGGGGATCAATTGTAGCTTTTTTGATAAGTAATATTGCCAAACCCAATGACGAGCTAAAGGTATAATTTATATTCCCTTCAAGTTCTATCGACCACTGATACAACTCTACGCACAATGAATGTTTGCTTTACTAGGACAAGTATGAAAGTAGAAGTACTTTGTAGGTGTAATGCTAGAACTACTTTGCAAGAATAAAACTAGGAGTACTTACACTACTGCAGGTTGCTGCAAACGCGACACTACGATCAGAGACCCTTCGACGAAATTGTGTGCGATGCCATAATCGCAAACGGTGGTGTAAAAAACCCGTCAAAAAAGGTGCAAAACCTTTGCGATGGACGATGCATCAAACACGGTATAGATTTTAGTTGCGTGTGTGATTCAGGGCATACGGTTCAGTTCAATTAACCATTTTCGATGAGGAGGAACAAAGAAACGAGCAGCCAGATGAAGGTGTGTGCGATGTACAACGTACGGTTCACTCGGATGAACTGTTTGTGATTAGGCAACACAAAAGAAACGGCCAGCCAGATGAAGGTGTGCGCGATATACGGCATGCGGTTCACTCGGATGAACTATTTGCGTTGAGACAAGAGAACATAAACAGTTCAACTTCACCTGGCTTCCAGACTAAACAGTTTTCTAAGGATTCTGCTTAAGTTTTATTTTTGCGGAGAACACTCGGATGAACAAGACGTGTGTGTTGTGCGATGGGATTGCATACAGAACATGCTTGCATAACCAAATTAAACATCCACTTACATAGGTGGCTACTACAACCATGGCATTTGCACACACCAAAGTAAACTATTAAATGCATAATTACATAGGTGGTTACTACACAATGACATTTCCACACACCAATAAAGTAAACTATATATTACATGCATGATTAACTAGCATAAACGATCATCTAATCATCATCTACTTCTTGTGACGCTTGCTCTTCTTGTGGCTCGATCCGGGCTCGTTGATTTGGGTAAGGAGGCACTTCCTCATGTCAACGATCCGCCTGTGCATCTCGTAGGATGTGTACATGCTCTTGGCCATGAACCTGAGGTGAGGTTCATCCAGTTGCCACATCCACGCCCTGTGCCAGGATAGGGGGTTGTTCTCTGGGCATCCCGCTTCATCTTTTTGTAGTAGGGTTCGACGATGGCCGAGGCGAGTTCGACCAGGGAGTCCTTCTTCGTGCTTCCCCAGACCTTGTAGTGGTCACGGATTTTGAAAAGGTTCTTGCAGGCCAAGCCCATAACACTGAGCGCTTTTACATCGTCGGTGGTTTCCACCATGGCGAACTTGTAGTCCGTGCTGTTGACAAACCTGTTGAAACAGTCGCAAGGCTCTATGGCCATGCAGTAGTGGTAGATGAGGACATGATGGCGCACGCACAACTGGGCGACGGCAACCTTCTGATCTATGCCGGGACGACTGGCGGTGTACTGGAGGTCGATGCCGACCACCTTGTACTTGTCTCCAGCAAGCAACTGCTCAACGTTGTTGATGTAGTCGTCCACCACGGCTGGGTCGATGGTGCAAACCACCGAGAGATCCGTCTCCCTAGCGTGGGTCTCCACTCTATGCTCGCCGAACTCCATTGGAGCGCCGCTGGACATCCCCTCTCTATGTGTCGTCATGGGTGTGCTTGTTGTGTTGTGGGGCGCGATCAAAAGGTTGAAGAGACTAAGGTTATAATGGCCACGGGAATTAAAGGGGAAGCCGGACGGCCAGGAATATCGGCATGCCCTGATGGCAGTTCTAATTTGCAGCGCGTAACTCCATCGTGCCGCACGTAACTGCATCGCGTGGAAACGCGCATGGCGCAACCGCATGCATACGGGGGCCCCGACGTGATCGTGCGCACGCCCAACCATTGGCAGAGCGCACGCGCAGGGACGCGAGCAGAGCCCTCCACGGTCACCTCAACGACGAGCAACCATATATATGCATATAGCAGTTGAACATGCAAGGAAAAGCTGTCCACAAGCCGAGCGCGCCGACGGACGCGAGCATAGCGCGCCAACGGTGGGATAAACCTTCATTCAAGCCAATCAAAATAAGACTGGAACAGACATGTCTGTATTGACCAAAGGGATCGCACATGTCTGTATTGACTGGAATGAGAATGCAATAGCAAAATAAGAATTAAGGCCACGATGATGCGATCGCAGTGGTGGTTACAGGAGACAAGAAGAAAGATGCATCCATCAACGTACGACCTCCTCCTCTTCAACTCAGTGCGCCGGCTGGGCCACCGACCGGCGGCTAAGGAGCGGCGGCTTTCACTACAAAAAAAGACACATCCGTGACATTTTGGGCCGAACGAATTTTTTTTCTGTCATACATATGACACTTCTATGACGATAATTGTGACAAAACCCGGTATCATCATATATGTGGTGGGCTCCTACTTCTATGACAAAAAATCATGACAGAAAATGGGCTTTTCGTCCTGGGCGGGCCGGAGACGCAGCTGCATGACATTTTTGGGCCGTCCATGACGAAAAAACCGTGGTAGAAGCGAGGGCGAGGAAAATTTTGGGGAGTTCCCAGTTACGGTGGGAGGTCGGGGGCCGAGCGATGCGCATTTCTCTCGTACACGTACGCGCGTGTGTGCGAGGCGTTGGCTCTAACTGAACCCGAGCGAGGCGTTGGGCTCTAACTGAACCCGAGCGATTGCACTGGAGGCTACGCGTTACTGAACCCGAGCGATCGATCGATGGCTGCTAACTGAACCCGATCGAGCGATTCCTTCGCTACTGCTGCTAACTGAAGCCGATCGATGCGGCCTCTGGATGAACAGTGAGCGTTGCTGGGGGGGTTTGGATGAACAGTTCCCGGTGGGGGTGGATGAACAGGACCCCGTGGTGTTGCCTCTGGATGAATAGGACCCCGATCGATCGAGCCGGTTGGGCTGGATGAACAGGACCCCGTGGAGGGCAGGATGAACAGGACCACCCCGTGGAGGGCAGAATGAACAGTAGACGGTGGAGGGCTGGATGAACAGTAGCCCGTGGAGGGGTGGTTGAACAGGAGCCTGTGGAGAGGGCTGGTTGAATAGTAGCCGGTGGAGTAGCGCGTGGTGGAGGCTGGATGAACAGGAGCCCGTGGATGAACAGTCGCAGGTGGAGGCTGGAGGAGGTCGACGGTGGATGAACAGTAGCCCATGGAGGCTGGAGGGGGTCGACGGTGGAGATGAACAGTATCCCGTGGAGTCTCGTTTTGCGGTACGCCACACCCCTCCCGATGAACAGGACCCCCGTTTCGACCGTAGCGCTCCAACACAAGTCCGTTTCCTCCGTTTTGCGGTACGCCACACCCCCCCAATCAACAGGACCCCCATTTCGACCGTAGGAGGTCCGTTTCCTCCGTTTTGCGGTACACCAGACCCCTCCCGATGAACAGGATCCCGTTTCAAATGTGGCCGGTCGAACACAAGGCCGTTTCCTCCGTTCTGTGGTACGCCAGGCCTCGTTTCCATCGGTTGTTCCGTTCAAGCCCTCCCGATGAACACGACGACGCATTCCGTTCCGACCCAGCCGGTTGGCTCCCCATGAACACGACGACGACACTGTTTCTCCGTTCCGACCCAGCCATGTACACGAGCCCTGGCCGTACGTATGCGCGAGTAGGCGTTCGAGACCCCACCCGTATGTACACATACGTGGCCATATTTTCTTTCTTGCACCCTGGCCGCTGTATGTACGTGTACATGCTACGTGCGCGCCTCTACTACGACACGTACACGCCTCTACTACGACACGTGCGCGCCTCTACATCCACCAGTATATATGTACGTACACGTTCGTGACCAGAATGACAACGCTACGTACGCTTCGACCAGGTGGGTCCCGACTGTCAGGCACTTCCTTGCCTGCAAAGATGTAGCTCATGGGTCCCAGCAGTCAGGGGGGTGAATCGTTTTTTTGCCCGGACGCACTTCCTTGCGTGCGAAGATGTAGCTAGTGGGTCCCAGCAGTCAGGGGGAAACGTTTTTTCGCGAAATACAGTGGCCCTTCCGGTGGGTCCTAGCTGTCAGGTGGAGGAATAATTATTTTTCGCGTAATAAGGAGGCACTTCCTTGCTGCAGCCGTGGACCCAGCTGTCAGCCTCTCCACGTACAGTCCACGTCCGATGGAAGTCGTTCCTTGACCACGTTGACCACGCCGCGCCGAGAGCACCAGGGCGGTGGACGATGGCGAGGCCTAGGAAGGGGACGACGGGGAGCCGGGGAAGACGCGGCAGTGGAAGCCCGCGCGGAGAGGAGTACGAGAGTTCACTGGTTCGGCTGTGGTGTGAGGCTGCCGTCGCCGCAGGGCCTGGCCAGCGGTGGGAATAGTAGGAGGCGGTGAGGCCTCCGCGGTAGCATAGCCGGCCACGGGAGGCAGGAGCATGCGGCGACCGGCGCTGCTTTGGGCGGCTGGAGCAAGAAGACCAGGGGTTGAAGAAGCACTACGGTCGTTCGATGGACATCGTACAGTCACAGGAGCTAGAATCGTGCATATTGACTAAGTTGACAAAGCCCTCCGTCCCCGTCAACTTAGTAGGCCCACAAGTCAGCCTGCCACTATACTAGGTCCCAGCTAACAGGGGGAGTATTCATTTTTTTTTTGCGTAATAAGGAGGCACTTCCTTGCGTGTGAAGATATAGCTGGTGGGTCTGAGCTGTCAGCGGCGGTAACGTTTTTTTCGCGAAATACAGAGGCCCTTTCGGTGGGTCCCTGATGTCAGGTGGAGGAATCATTATTTTGTGCATAATAAGGAGGCATTTCCTTGCTTGCGGCCGTGGACCCAGCTGTCAGCCTCTCCACGTACAGTCCACTTCAGATGCATGTCGGTCGTTGACCACGTTGACCAGGCCGCGCCGAGAGCACCAGGGCGGTGGACGACGGCGAGGCCTAGGAAGGGAATGACACGGAGGCAGGGAAGACTCGGCAGTTGTTTCCCACGCGGAGGGGAGTAAGACTGTACGAGGGTTTACTGGTTCGTTTGCCGTCGCGAGAGAATAACAGCAGGTGTGGGTGAGTAGAGGGATGGCTAGGCCAGCGATGGGAGTACGGTGGGGCGGTGAGGCCTGCGCGGCAGCAGAGCCGGCCGCGGGGAGGAGGGAGCAGGCAGTCCCGCTGGCGCTTGTTTGAGCGGCTGGAGCAGGAAGAGCAGAGATTGAAGAAGCACGACGGCCGTTGGATGGACATCCAACAGTCAGTGCTTGTGCGTCAACCTTTTTTAGCAAAGCCTCAAATCTGTGGAAAACAGCATACAGCCCATCTGCCATTATTTCTAATAATTTCCAGCCCATTTGCTAATTATTAAGGTTTTTTGGAGCCCATATTCTTTTTGTTAGCATTACAGGCCATATTGTGGCCACGGTTAAAAAATTATACGAAATTTTGCATATTTTGGTGCGGTCCGAACTGTTTTTAATCCAAAAATTTCGACTCACATTCAAACTGATTTCAAAAATAAATGTATATCAATATAAAATCCAACAAATTCTCCACGCATAAAAATTAATGTAATTTAAAATCTCGAAATGAAAAAAGAAGATATTTGAAACTAATTGCTGGCTTGATGTGTTTTAAAAATGTACAACCCATTTCTCATTACTGATGGGCCATTTTCTCGGCCAGCCGAATGAAAGCTCTCCTCGTCTTGAAAGATTTGCAGCCCAACAGGCCTGACAAAGCGACTTACTTGGCAAATCACAAAAAAAAACTGGGCTCGTAGCCCTTTCATAGTCTATGCCCCTTTATTCTTAAGTGGGGGAATCCCTTGAAAGCCGGTGATCGAGTGAGTTTTTTCCAGGAAGCTAGTTCTTTAGGGCTTAAATGCGCCGCTTGTCGGCTGTGAAAAGTATACCTTTCCTTTCCCACCTGTTTTCGGTGCCTTCTTTATGCTCTTTCCTAAGGAAGCAAGAGGAAGAGTGAGGGTCAACGTTGACCACGCCGCGCCGAGAGCACCAAGGCGGTGGACGACGGCGAGGCCTAGGAAGGGGACGACGCGGAGCCGGGGAAGACGCGGCAGTGGATGCCCACGCGGAGAGGAGTACGAGGGTTCACTGGTTCGGCTGCAGTGTGAGGCCGCCGTCGCCGCAAGGCCTGGCTAGCGGTGGGAGTAGTAGGGGGCGATGAGGCCTCAACGGCAGCACAGCCGGCCATTGGAGGCAGGAGCAGGCGGTCTTCCTGGCGCTGGTTTGGGCGGCTGGTGCAAGAAGAGCAGCGATTCA
Organism: Triticum aestivum; assembly: GCF_018294505.1. NCBI lineage: Eukaryota > Viridiplantae > Streptophyta > Magnoliopsida > Poales > Poaceae > Triticum > Triticum aestivum. Next base: position 268,384,955 of record NC_057799.1, on the reverse strand, counting down.
AGAAGCAGCAGGACCGTTCGATTCAAATCCAACGGTTACTGCTGCTAGAATCGTTTGTTGACTAAGTTGACAAGCCCTGCGTACGCGTCAACTTAGTAGGCCCACAGGTCAGCCTCCCAACCGGTGCGCCCCAGATGTCAGTGGAGGAATCATTTTTTTCGCGTAATAAGGAGGCAGTTTATTGCGTGCGGCCAGGCCAGCGGAGGGAGTAGGGTGGGCCGGGGAAGCCTGCGCGGCATCACAACGGGCCACAAGAGGAGGGAGAAGGCAGTCCCGCCGGCGCTAGTTTAGGCACCTGGAGCAGGAAGATCAGAGATTGAAGAAGCACGTCGGCCGTTGGATGGACATCCAACAGTCACTACTGCTAGAATCGTGTGTTCACTGACAAAGCCTTGCGTAAACAAGTTAGCCTCGAAATCTGTGGCGTGTACAACCCATTTGCTATTATTTTTATAAATTTTACTCATTTTCTAATTCATATGGAATTTATTGCAGCCCGTTTTCCATTTTTAGAATTGCTGGCCATTTTCTGGTCAGTACCAGGGTCAAAAAATTAACTAAATATGTGGGAAATTTTGAAAATTCACAAATTTTTGCTGGGGAATGAAATATTCTTGATCCAAAAATTAATAGCCATACTAAAACAAATTTAAAAATAAATTAGTACTATGTCATGTTAAATCCAATGAAATACGTATAAGATATCAGTGACGAACAAAAACAAAAAAAGAAACTTATATCCCATTTGCTATAAATTTTTTGGAATTTTCAACCCCTTTTGATATTACTTTAATAGACATTGACCATACTCTTAAGCCAGGCCGGAATGCATCTCTCCTCATCTTGAAAGATTTGCAGCCCAGTAATTCGGAGAAAACAAATAGGCCTAGCTTGGGTATTCTTGAAAAAGAAATACTGGGCTACCTATTTTCCCAAAGAACTGGTGCATGAGCATTTAGCTTTATTTATTTATTTACTTATTTATGTTTAGGGGACCATGAGCATGTACCTGGGCCGGATTCATGTGAGAGCCTCCCTTCCAGTTAATTATGGGCTTCTCTATTGGGCCTTCATCAGTGGGCTGCATGTTATCAACAAGTGGGAAAATGTGTTCCGTACGAAAAATAGTATGCGCTACGTACGGTACGGGGCACTAAAGGATCGAACCGTGCAACGACTTCCAAAACATTGTGTTTGTCGTTCTAACAACACATTTATTCAACCAACAGACGAAATATACTACTGATTGTACATTGAAAACAGCAGCAGCAGCAACCAGGGCTGGGGGTGCAACAGAAGCAGTAAGCAGGCCAGAAGAGTGAAGACGCAGCTCTCTCTTCCAAACCAAACATCAGCCATCATTACAAAAGGGCTACCAAAAAAGAACAAGTGTATGCATCAAACTAAATAAAGATCCTACTACACCAAGTGTACGCATCTAACTAACTGGCTCAGTTAGACGTTACTATTTATTAAGCTATGGAGATTGGCTGACGGCTTGAACCAGATGGGTGCCTGACGGGGGAAACTCCAGCCAGCAGGTCGAAGTCTGATACTTGCGACCCTCTCTCCTACTTTGGGCTGCAGAGCGTGGCGGCACATATCAGGGTATGGTGCATGCAGAGACGCATGGTACGCTGTGTACACACAGTTTTGCCTGATGAACGAAACCGCGCTGCCATCATGATCCTTGCTGTCGGTTATCTCCTGGTTAATCGGATAATTCAGTCCGACAAACAGAGAGCGTGTACCAAGGCTACTTACCAGCCTCCAGTCAAAAATTCCTGAAGGCCCAAAGAAGCTGGGATCCTGCTCAAAGACCTTGCAGTGACTGTGATTGTATTCCGAGAAACAACACGTCCGGTACATGCGAACGATCATCAATCTTTCGCCGTCGTCTGATCGAGCCAGGAACCACCTGCAACTGCCATGCCGCTTTTCTTTGAAAGGTTCTGGGATTAGGAAGGGTAGGGACACCAGGCGGCCTACAACATCATATCAAGTTGGAGTCAAATAAAAAAGGGCTCTTGATTTAGTCAATCTTAAGAACAGCATGTTATGAGCATGAATATTTTTTCAGCAAATGTTGACAGTAATATAAGCAAGCCATCATGATATCATAGGAAAGTAACATACTGCTGTAACAGCCGTTTGTAGCGATGAATGGAGTAGGCCAGCAATACGTCCAGCCATAGAAGGAGTCGACAGCATAAATGAAGCCCTTGTGTTCAATGGCATCAGAGAACCATGGAGGATGTATGATCCTGCGATGGACGTGCAGATTTATCCACTTAACGCAGTGACCTGTCAGATAGGCGAGACCGCGGTTGAAGAACGCAATTAGCCTGAAGCCTTTATAATTCACAGATCTTGTGGGCACTTGGTAGATTACAACCTTGAGCAACTCAAACTTGGTATCATGTTGGCTACTGTAAGATTCTGAGTATTCTGGGCCGCGGTGCCAAAGCAGTGCAGTGTTAATCGAAGGAAGGGGATCAATCGCCGGGTGTAGACCTCCACGAGCATCCAGCTGCCGCGACCGTCGACGAGCACCATCCAAGACGTGTTCATGCCGACCCAGTACATACCGTTAATGTAGTTGAGGCTGACGGGGATCGGATCGCAGTCAAGGGGGTTGATGCTCGCCACCCTACGATCGTTATGCTGCGTGACACGCCGTTTCTGAAGATCAGGCGGCATCAGCAAGCAAGGAGCTGGCTTAAAAAGCTCCAGCCTGAGGGCTTTGAGTAAACGGTACAGCCCCGACGAGCACGCGGCGAGCGGCATGGTACGGAGATTGTCCACACGCGAAACAATGAACTTGATTACCTCTGTGGGGAGCGAATTCCAGCCACTCTTTCGGCGGACGCTGCTCGGTTCTGCCATTGTTAGCGGGGATGGAAGATTGGACGAGATTATGTGCGGACAAAGATGGAGAAGCGAATATGTGCTGCGGGAAGTGGACAGGTGATGATGACTACAGCACGCCGCTTGACTTACGAGACACATACCAGCAGCGTAGGGTCATGTCTATGCCAGACAACTTGCTTGAGTGATCACAGTACTGGTACTCCCTACAGTGCTATGCCCTAACTTGCTTGAGTAGAGTAGTAGAGTAGGACTCTGCTCTACTACTAGCACCGGAGGAGCAGTATATTCTAATCTAAAATAGTTACAAACTTCAATGCCCGAGCGTGGAACGACTACGAACCGTGCTCAAAGACCGTGTCTACGTGGTGTTTGGACATGGTCGACAACCTCAACGCCAATGGTGCTGCTCCCGTTGCACCGTATGTGTTTCTGTCCTTCCTGTTCGAAATCGTGGTAGAATTCATGTTTCTACTCTGTATCCTACTACTATGCTAGTCCACATGATTAGTTTCATCTCTGTTATAGCCGTCATGATTTATTTTGTGCTTATTCGGATTAAATCTCGTAGTAACTTGCTCATATATTCAACTGGCGCAACGTCCCCTACAGCCACTCCCGTTTCATGGACGGCCTGGTCGATGCCTCCAAGGAGCCCTTCGTCCACTTCTATGAGTGCCCGATGCCGTTTTGTGGCTCGCCGGCGGACATGGTGCATCACCTCACGGATGCGTGCAGTGGTCACTGCTGGCCCTTGACGGAGAACATCAAGTACGAGACGTGCTACCCGTTCACCATGCCGGAGTCGCTAGAGGATCACCGCCGCCTGCTAGTCTCGGAGGAGGACGGCAGCATCTTCCTCTTGATCGTGGGCACCGGCGAGGCCCGCGCAGGCCGCCGCCCCATCTCTGTAATGTGCGTCAGGGGTGACGCCGCTGACGCTGACACTGACACGAGGCCGATGTACGGGTGCGTGGTCAGTGTTACTACCCCTCCGGGTCGCGTGGGCGACACCGGCCTCATCGAACAGACTTGGACTCTGGGGAGCTGGGACTATCCCGCCAATGTGGACTTGGAAAACCCATGGCCTCCTTTACCCGCCGACACGGTGCACGGGGACTCCAAGGAGGTTCACCTGGAAGTACGCATTATCAAGTTAAATGTTGATTATTAGTCTTCGCTCAATGTAATCCGCTGTCTAAGCATGCGGAGACTTCCATGCAGGATCTTGCTCTATTGGAGTATCGCACATGAATAAAAGTGTATCCGTTTATGGTTTAGTCTAGAATCTTCCATGTATGAATTTTTACTACAGTACTGGTGAAAGACTTACGATGAACCATTTCTTACATCTCCTCTGCCCGCTAGCAAGCCATCCTGATTTAATCCCTCCGTCTAGGTGTATAAGGGCATGGTTAATATTACTTAATAGTATAGCCAACTATTGACTATAAGAAAGTGCCATGTCATCTGTAGCCAACATGTATAACAATCGATACTCAAAAACTAATTCTTAAAGATCATTTCTTGCAAAGCACAATAAGTGTTATTTCTTCACAAGTTTTGGATGCAGGTTGAACAGTTGACCGCCTTTGTTTGCAAAAGATATCTTTTTATCTATTTCACCCGGATGTTTGTGAGCTCTAGAGATGAAATAATATCCGAAGAAACCTATCGATACCCGTTACACATGAGATGACCCCCACATCCTTTGTCAAAATAAACAACTCCCCGATCAATGCATTTCACTCTTCGGTGCAACGCACGGGCACCTTACTACTATAGATTAGTACGACCAAAAATTGTACTAACATTATATATAGTACGATAAATGCTGATGCATGTCACCTAAAATTATATCATTCAAAACTATGTTCAAATACGAATCTAACGATATAGTTTTTGCTGACATGCACTAATATTTTGTCAGTTAAATCTTCAGTCAAATTCAACGGGGGACTAATAAACCACGACCGATGTAGTACAAGTGTAGAGGGCGGCGCTGCACGGGAGTCTCACCTCTCACCCCGCTCGTGGCGCGGCAGTAAAGCCGTCATATCACAAAACCCAACCACTCCTAGTAATAAGTGGCCTGGTGAAATAAACGGACAAGCAACCATCACATCCCTCCGTCTTTTTTGCATTTCATCTCTCTGCATTTACTTTCTCCGGTTCATCTCGCACACTCGATCCCTAGCTACTACTCCTAGGGCCAGTTCTTTTGGCGGCTTCCCCAGCTTTTCCCACAAGACTAGTCACAATGGAGAGTAACAATAAGGCGCCTCACTCATTTATTTGGGCTTCTAAACTACTACTTCGTCCTGGTTTATTCCTCACCATTGTAATTTGTGCTAAATTTTGACCAAAGATTTAACTGGTTTATTCCTCACCATTGTAATCCCTCCGTCTAGGTGTGTAAGTCATCTTACGAAAACCAAATAATCCCAAAACACTTAGGCGCGGTGCATTAACTTCTACCTCGTTTCTTGTTTCTTGACATATCAACCAATAAGAGATAAAGAGTGTGCATGCTTTTAATGACTTGAGATATCAAACACGACATGCAATGGTTAGTTCATTGCATGCAATACTATTAATTAGCAAATAAACATTAACGTTTCTCGTTCTCTCCTCCTCCTTGGTCACGGTGCACAACCTAAGATGACTTACTCACCTAGACGGATGGAGTAGTGCATGTGACATGCACTAACATTTCATTAGTTAAATTTATGATCAAAATTTGACACAGATTACAATGGGGACCAATAAACCAGGACGGAGGTAGTAGTTAGAGCATGGTTAATAGTATAGCCAGCTGCTGGCTATAAGCCAGTCCCATGTCAACTACAACCCATCTTATAGCCAACATGTACAATAATAGATCAAAAGAGTGTACTACTTTTTTATTATGTGGCCCACTTCTCATTCTCACAAAGTGCCTAGGAGCACGTGCTAGAGCTGGCTCTTCACGAAGAGCCCGCTTACCTTCTCTCTCCTCTTCTCTTTCCTCCAACTAAGCAGAAATATACTAGTTTATTTTTATAGCCCGCTGACTCAGCTCTATTGTACTCGCTCTTATGGGATTACTAATCTAGAAGCCTAAAAGAACTGGCCTCTGGTACTCCTACTAGTAGTAGTAGTACTCAAGTTGGAATTCCAATTGCACGGCACAACTTGTTAGGCAAAAAATTCGATACAGGGTTTAGGAAGCAGTTTGGGAATTTGCATGCCTTTCCAACCAGTGAGATACTCCGTACAAAGTACGACAGAGAAATAACCACAGAGAAGGAAGCTAAAAGTAAACAATCAAACAAGCATTTTTGCATTTGTTTTGCATTGAATCGTTTCACAAGCTTGACTAGTGTTGTTTTCCTACTTTTACAAAAACCGCATCGTAATGTTAAAACGTGCATTTGCACGTACATAAGTAATAGTAGTACTCCCTCCGTCTGGGTGTATAAGTCTTCCCTCCTTCTTGGTCACGGTGCACAACCAAAGATGACTTATTGACCTGGACGGAGGGAGTAGCACAGTCTGCAAGCATATATTGAGAGAGACGTGTAGTGCGATAGTATATAGTAAAGTTTGTGCTATATGCACGTACTTGCAAAATGCGTACGAATACACAAGGTTTCCAAACTTTCCCTTTTACATACATAATTAAGGACGCTAAAAATTCCTGAACGTTCGGGATTTATCATTTGCGTCCCAAAACTAATCAGATCGCCTTACGAAACAAAATTTATACTCCCCCTAAAAGCCACAGCGCTCACAGGAGCGCTTGCGGCACGCCACGAGTGCCCTGGTGCGCGGCCGTTTCGTAGCACGCTGACACAACGCCTCTTCCTCAGCCTCGCAACTCCCGAGGTGCTGATTGGCGGCTTGCCGGCGGGCGAGCGCGATCTCACCGGTGTGGTGATCCGCCGCCAACAGGTACTCCTCCTCACTGGAAGCGTGTACCCGGTCCACGTACCGCCAAGCATAGATGAGGCGCTTGGGCCCGACTGCACTCAGGTCGTCGGCACGGGCGTCCTCCGCCACCCTCACGGCCCTCGCACGAACCTTCTGCCAAAGAGCCAATTGCCTGACTCTCTCGGACGCGACATAGGCCTCCCAGGCAGCTTGTTCCGTGGTGCGCTTCTCTTCCTCGGCCTTCTTCTCCGCCTCTATTTTGGCGCGCTCTGCTGGAGGCAAAGCCTCCCACATGGCGACATCCATTTCTTTCCAAAGCACCTCAAGGCTGGGGGGCTCGGCGGGCGGTGCGGCGTTCTTCTCGTAGCGGGGAGCCGAAGCGTCCTCCGGCGCGCGTGCTGGCGAGATGGGGAACGCCGACGCGTCCACCTCGACGCGTCATGGCGAGGAGCGGAACGCCGACGCGTCCTCCTCGACTAGTGGCGGCGAGGAACGGAACGGCGACACGTCGCGTCGCGGCGAGGAGCGGAACGCCGACGCGTCCTCCTCGACTAGTGGCGGCGAGGAACGGAACGACGACGCGTCGCGTAGCGGCGAGGAGCGGAACACCGACGCGTCCTCCTCGACTAGTGGCGGCGAGGAACGGAACAGCAACGCGTGACCGTCCGCGCGGTGCAGCGAGGGGCTCCTAGGGCTTGGGAGGGGCGATGCCATGGTGGTCGACGTGAGAGGGAGGGGGAGGAGATAGCGATGAACGTGAACGTGAGGGGGAGGAGATACCGATGTCGTGGGAGGCGCAGTATTTATAGCGAGCAATGGCACACCTACGTAAGATATGGACTGAGCTGCACTGACTTAACTGCAGGTCCAGTTGCGTCACTGACATGTGGGCCAGACCCCTCTTGGGCCCATATGTCAGTGACCCAATGCACCTGCAGTTAAGTAACAACTACGTGGGCATATTTGTTGGAGTAAATTACGGGGGAGCGAAGGGGTGGAAATATTGCTGGTCACAATGGATTGGACGAGCGTGGGGGGAGGAGAGTCATGCATGCAGATTTTTTCACACGGGGTGGAGTGGTGGGACCGCCAGAGGGAGAAGGAGAGTTTGGCAGGCATATTGTTTCCACACATGGAGAGGAAAATATTTGGAGACGAATGGGCTTCCTGCAGGTATGGGGAACGGTGCATAATAAGTCATCTTGCATGCCGGGCTAGGTATAGTCTCAAGTCATTAAAAACATACATGCCCCACACATGTTCATATTTCAAGGTGCACTAAATTATTGCATGCGATGATTAAGGCTGGCCATAATGGTGGTATCTTAGCTGGTATCATGCACACGGGAATAGCAAACATGCTGATGTGGCAAAGAATTAAAGAAGAGGGGGGGGTTAGAGTAACTAGTGTTCATGCATGCATTGGTAAACACACTTTTTTGTGAAGAATGACAGCACTAGTTGAGTACTTTTGCAGACTTCAAAAACTATTCCACCGCCTCTACTATCTTGCTAAGAGTAGGTGAATTTTTTGAATCGAGCCCTTTAAACTAGAAGGGAGGTAGTGGTACTCTAAGGCTGGTCATAGTGGGGAGTAACTTAGACTAGTAACATGCATATGTTACTAGTCTATGTTACTACCTCTATAGTGCATAGTATCATAGATTAGTATCATAGGTGGTCTCATTTATTGCCATGCATGACACATAGTAGCATCACATTTATTATGTTACGGTATCTACCTATGTTACTATAATCATCTCTCTCTTATACTCATTATAATCAGTATTGTAGATATTGATATTTTTAGTATAAATTTGGTCGTGGGATTTCATTGATGCCTGTCAAAGCGTGGAGGAAGCGGAGCTTAGGGCTTGCATTGCCGGTCTCTACATAGGTATTTCTCTTCATAATCCTGTAATTTTAGAGACTGATTGCGCTTTTGTGGTAGCGTCTCTTGCATCGGGGGACTATGAGAGGTCTACTATGCGTGACCTGAAGATGAAAGCGTTGAGCATCTCGAAGTTGATCAACAATCTTCAATTGTCAAAGATTTGCCGTTCGGCCAATAAGGTGGCACACTTAATCGCTAAGTATAGCTTTGACAATAGATTAGATGATATTCTTGTAAATAACGTACCACCCTGTGTGGTGAATATTGTATCGAATGAGTGTACTGGTGTGGCTGGTTAATTAATATAAGGAGGTGTTCAAAAAAAGTATAAATTTGGTCAAACACTTTGCAAACGGTTGACGGGAGTAAAAAGGACCAGAGGGAGTATCATGCATGCAGAGTAGGCAAAAAAAAATTGCTTGTCTAAAAAAAGGCAAAAAGAATTGCTCATTTATAGCCGGTCGAAGTCTCAAAGGGCGCGACCGCGCGAGGGAGGCGAAGGTCGTGGGAGGCGCGACATTTGACGGAATTAAGTGAAGTTATATCCATGCGCCGGCATGGCGTGCGAACAGGCAGAAGCTATACCGTCAGGCCTACGATCTGGGTCTAGTAGACATGACATCTAATGGGTCCCGCATAGTTCTCGAGAACTCTTTGGGGGCTTGCAGCCGTTTATCCATCGGGCAAGCCAGCAACCCCACGCCGTTTGCACGCCCTACTCGTCCCGTCTTCTACCTTACAACAGTTCGCTCCCAGTCGTCCCGTCCTTTGACATTAGTTCGCTCCCAGTTTTTTTTGCGGGGTACAACAGTTCAACTTCTCCTAACCCTCCTCCAAAATCCATGGCCTCCCAAATCTCCATGGTCGCCGCTGAGTACCAGGTTAGAGCCATCACCGGCAATGAGTTCATCGTCATCTACACACGTGGATCCGAGACGGTGAAAGCATGGCTTGCTCGCTTCCTACGCATGTTCAACAGTTCAACGGATGAGTGGGTCGCTGGGCTAGATGTTGAGTACACCACAGTCCTGGGACAAGAGAAGGATCTAAAGGACGAAGAGAGGAAGAAGCCCGCCGTGATCCAGGTTTGCGTACATAACGTTTGCTTGGTCTACCACATATGCCATGCCGACGTTGAGTGCCAGGATTTTAAGAACTTCCTCAAGGACAAAAGAGTGAAATTCGTTACTGTAGGCTTTAAGAACGACAGGGATGTCCTGTGTCGGATAGGTCTCGTTGTAGGCCAGCCCTTCGATCTCCAGAAGGCAAGCCTAGTGTCCTCCTCTCAACCTTCAATGCTGACCCTGGCAGCAGCCATGATCGATCCTTCGTACGCTAAACTGAAGAAACCTCATCACGAGTTTCATCATGCATGGGAGTCGAAGACATTAGATGAAGATCACATCCTGTACGCAGCAATGGATGCCTACCTTTGTTTAAATATCTACAAGGATTGGATGAAGAAGCAGAGCCCAATGTCCGGTTCAAGCAAAGAAGCGTCGGCGAAGAGGAAGAGGAAGAGGGACGAGGACGAAGTCGAGGACGTGGACTCGGACTTCGAGTAGGTGGCAGTGCCGTCGCTCATGCTGGTTCTACTGCAGTGTCAAGCGGACTAGTTGCTTAGTTTATTTTCAAGGGTGTGTTGTGCTGAGGCCCCAGCAGAACTATGTTTATGTTCTTTCTCGTTATTTGAACTCTTTAGTACGTATAGTAGTACTAGTACTATGTCTTACTACTGTTCTTCTTGCAGTTGGTACTACTGCTCGTATCTTCGTGTTCCTACTGTACTTAATACGTTCGTACTAGTAGTATAATTTGGGTCAGTCGATTTGTGAAAGAAGTTCGACGGAGCGCAGGAAGAAGACGACAGAAGAGGTGGAAGAAGCCCTTCTAGCCATCCATGTTGCATCAAACGGCTCACATGAGTCGACTGACCCAAATTGCTCCTTCAGATTACAGGATCCACGTGGCATTCAAGGTCTCGAAGGTAGATTCCGCGTCTACACCCGGTTTGCGGGCTCGACGCGCGCGCGACCGGCTTCCGCCGCGACAGCCACCATGCGCGCCTCCTCCGCGCGAGCGGAGACGACAATGACACGCTAGTTCCTCCTCGCCGGCGTGCTGGAGCACGCGCTCGTCCTCCTCTTCGTACGCTGCGTGCATAGACACGGCTCCACCAGCTGCTCGCGTGCTTGGCAGTGCGGCGACATCGCGAGGAGGGACTGTAGACGACGTGAGCGGGCGAGCCTTCGGCTTCATGGCACAGGGATGGCGGCGACACGGCGGTGATGGGCGAGAAATTGTTGGCCGGAGCAGGCGGGCGCCGGCATGCGCAACGGCGGCGGCGGCATATTGATGAGTGCGCGTGTGGGAGCTTACTTTAGTTTTATATATAAGGTTGGTCAAACTTAAAAGAAAACCGTACTAGTACACGTAAACATTAGACTTAGGCAGCGCTTTTATTAGTTAGTACCACAGCCACGATACAGAATCCTGTGCAAGCGCGTGAACCGCGGCCGCGCGGTCGATCGAACGGTGCGTCACCGTGTCGCACTCGAAGGACATCCACCGAACCTTTTTGTGTGTGTGAAAACAATCCTCGAATATTACTCAACTTTTTTTTCCTGTGAAAGTTCTTGACGCTGCAATATTTCCATATATTTGAATTTAGCCGTAGTTTTTTTAATACTGATTTTGTGTGTGTGACTGAGAGAGAACATGTGTATGTGTTCATATGTGTGTTGTGGCGGAAGGGCAATCTGGAGACGGTGTGCGTGTGATACAGACATAGAGAGGTGTGAATGTGCAAATGATCATGCATGAGTGAGACATAGACAGATGCCAATACGTTGTGTATACATGAGAGAACGGTCTTCTAGTTTACTTTGTGTGTGTGTGTATGTGAGTTTGAGCATGTTGTGAAGTACTATAGACCTTGTATACATCTTGGGATTCGACAATGATTGTAACTATTGAATTGTATAGACCATTACATTCGAAGTCAATAGCCTAATATATTTATTTCACAATTTCAACAAATGATTAGTTCACTACAAACTAAGAAAACAAATGTGTACTCCCTCCGTTTTTATTTAAGTCCGCGTATTAGCATTGGTCAAAGTCAAGTTTTGTAAACTCTCAGAAAGCTTATAACAAAAAATATTAACATATACAATAACAAATAAATACCATTAGATTCATTATTGAATGTACTTTCACATCATACATATTTGTTATGGTAAATGTTTATGTTTTTCTATAAACTTGGTCAAACTTTAGGAAGTTTGACTTTGGTCAAACCTCATATGCAGAGTTTACTACTACTACTCGCTAGTTGCTTAGTCGAATCACTCAACACGCCACACGGGGAGTCCAGTGTCACAAAATTTTGAGGTCGGCGGGAAAATCTCCCGCGACCCTGATTCGAGTAGTGGGAAGTTACCATCATAGCCTTCGGAACAGGCCTACGGATGACGCTTGGTAGGGGGCTGTTTTCGTAACTTCAGGTTCACCCTACCCAGCCAACCCCACCCCGGCACCCAGAGTAGTACACCTGAATACTCCCCATTTTCTATCCCCACCGCAAAATAGACTTCTCCACGGCACCGCAGCCTTCGTGCTCCTCCCCTTTACATCGGCGCACTCGTCCACCACAGCGCATCTGCCTCATCAATGACCTCGTACGCCGCACTGGAGCCGGTCCACCGTCGTCGTCGTACACGAAGCCTCTTCCCCGGCATCGTCTTCCACGGTCTCGAATCTGCTTCCCGGAAGCCGATGCCAAGCGCAGAAGTACCACCGTCGTGGACAATGAACTGACTCGTTCTCCTCCTCGATTGGTAATGTGTGTATTGAATCACTTAGCAGTACATGTGCAGTTCCAATTTTGTTCATACCTACCCTTCAAATTTCCTGGGTGCTATTGTTCCCGTAAAACTAATTGGTTATAGCCTCCATTGTCCATTCATAATATCAGCTTGTAATTGTGCGTCGCTCCTGTATCGCGCTGTGCTTGGGTAGGTTTTTCATCTGCAACCAGTAGTGTGGCAAATGATGGAAAGGTTTTTAGAACTAGCAAGATGCCCATGTGTTGCACGCATCAAGATGCATTTGTATGAGTAGTTTATCTTGTGGGAGAAAAGGATGAACGAGGGAAGGCCTTATTTGCAAATCTAGAGAGGGGTATGGGTATCTTTTTGCAAAATTCCCATTTGTTTCCTTCCTATCTGTCAGATATAAATTGGACGGCCTATATTACAAGAAAAAAAGTATAGAAAAAAGTAGATAGTAAAGGAAGGAGAGATAAATATTAAATATAAAATAAATATAACACTAGAGAAGAGAGTAGAGATAGCAGAGACGTCGGGAAAGGATCGCGCGCGCGCGGGAAAAAGCGGTCGGGCTTGCGTTAGTTTTGGCGCGCGGCGTCCGACGCGCTTTATAAAATCCAACGCCCTCCCACCACTCTGTGCCTTGCCACCGCTCTCTCCCCGCTCTGTGCCTCGCCACCGCTCTCTCCCCACTCTTTTTCGCCTCGCCGCCGCCGCGCCACCATGCCGCCGCGTCGCCGGGAAACTTGGGGATACCGCGGCGTCCGCGCGCGCCCCTCCGGCGGCTTCTCCTCCGAGATCCGGTTCCGCGGGATGCGCCTCGGCCTCAACAATTTCGACACCGCCAATGAGGCCGCCCGCGCGTACGATGCGGCGGTGTGGCGCCTCCGGTGGCCTCATAGAACATTGAACTTCCCCAACGTGCCGACGCGGGAGCGGGCGCAGGAGCTCGCGCCTCTGCCGCGGCTTAGCACCGACGAGGATCGTCCCGACAACCGGAGGCGGGAGCACCGTCTCGGCATCGCCGAGATGGACGAGGAAGCCATGGCGCTGTGGCGCCAACGCTTCCCGCAGGACATCATCAAAGTGCGCGAGTTCTACGCGCAAAGGAGGGCGTTGAGGGATAAGAGGAGGGCGGAGCGAGCCGCCTATCGCGAGGACAAGCGTAGGCGAAAAGCGGACGCTCAATTCAACATGAGGCTAGGAGCAGCGTCGCCCTGGGAATCCGACGACGATCGGTATCTTCACGCCTACAGTCAGACGTCGGAGGAGGACATCACCGAGGAGGAGTCGGACGACGAGGAGTAGTTGAATTATCTTTTTTTATCTATCTATGTTGAGAACTATCCTCTACTCTCTAGTATCTACTTCTCGATCTCAGCACTGTAAACGCTTTTTTAAAGCGCCGCGCGTTGCGATTCTGTTGGAGATGCTCTAACATGGCAGACGAGTGCTTTAATGTTGCCCACAAGATGCGCGAGTATTACTAGTAGTATATTTTTCTTGCCATGTTGAGATTTTAAAACCACGAGTGCGAACATGTAGAGGAGCAATGAAGACCAAACACGGGATATTCGGGACATCTTCATGGAGCGTGGCAAGTTAAAGAGGAGCTGCACCGAACCTGTAAAACGAGCTTTGGTAAGTAACACCCTTTCAGTTACTTTAGTGTAGCCTCGTGTTCTTCGATGTGTATATGTTGTAGTTTCTGTTTCACTTAAGCGTGGTGTTCTTCGATGTGTAATAAGAAGAGTCTTAATCGTCCCAATGCTTTCGTTTTTAGCTTGATGTAGGAAGTGGGTGTTCTCACCTTGTAGTCTGTTTTTATTTTTTTCCTTTTGAATTCACTTCTCCGAGTTCTGTTTATCTGGCTTCTACTAAATGGATCTAGGTTGCTCTGAGTATTGATCTAAAAAAGAAGTAACTTCATGTCAGGATGCAGTTCCTGCGAGGAGGGTGTTGGGCAACGTAGTAATTTCAAAAAATTTCCTACGCACACGCAAGATCATGGTGATGCATAGCAACGAGAGGGGAGAGTGTTGTCAACGTACCCTCGTAGACCGACAGCGGAAGCGTTATCACAACGCGGTTGATGTAGTCGTACGTCTTCATGATCCGACCGATCAAGTACCGAATGCACGGCACCTCCGAGTTCTACACACGTTCAGCTCGATGACGTCCCTCGAACTCCGATCCAGCCGAGTGTTGAGGGAGAGTTTCATCAGCACGACGGCGTGGTGACGATGATGATGTTCCACCGACGCAGGGCTTCGCCTAAGCTCCGGAACGGTATTATCGAGGTGTAATATGGTGGAGGGGGGCACCGCACACGGCTAAAATATCGTATATCAAGTGTGTCCATGGGGTGCCCCCTGCCCCCGTATATAAAGGAGCAAGGGGAGAGGGCCGGCCAAGGGGAGGTGGCGCGCCCAAGGGGGGAGTCCTACTCCCACCGGGAGTAGGACTCCTCCTTTCCTTGTGGGAGTAGGAGAAGGGAAGGGGGAAGGAGAAAGAAGGAAGGGGGCGCACCCCTGCCTAGTCCAATTCGGACTAGCCCATGTGGAGGGGTGCGGCCACCCTTTGGGTCTTTCTCTCCTTTTCCCGTATGGCCCATTAAGACCCAATACGAATTCCCGTAACTCTCCGGTACTCCAAAAAATACCCGAATCACTCGGAACCTTTCCGAAGTCCGAATATAGTCGTCCAATATATCGATTTTTACGTCTCGGCCATTTCGAGACTCCTCATCATATCCCCGATCTCATCTGGGACTCCGAAATCCTTCGGTACATCAAAACTCAATAAAACTGTTATCGTAATGTTAAGCGTGCGGACCCTTCGGGTTCTAGAACTATGTAGACATGACTGAGACACTTCTCTGGTCAATAACCAATAGCGGGACCTGGATGCCCATATTGGCTCCCACATATTCTACGAGGATCTTTATCGGTCAGACCGCATAACAACATACGTTGTTCCCTTTGTCATCGGTATGTTACTTGCCCGAGATTCGATCGTCGGTATCTCGATACCTAGTTCAATCTCGTTACTGGCAAGTCTCTTTACTCGTTCCGTAATACATCATCCCGCAACTAACTCATTAGTCACAATGCTTGCAAGGCTTATAGTGATGTGCATTACTGAGTGGGCCCAGAGATACTTCTCCGACAATCGGAGTGACAAATCCTAATCTCGAAATACGCCAACCCAACAAGTACCTTTGGAGACACCTGTAGAGCACCTTTATAATCACCCAGTTACGTTGTGACGTTTGGTAGCACACAAAGTGTTCCTCCGGTAAACGGGAGTTGCATAATCTCATAGTCATAGGAACATGTATAAGTCATGAAGAAAGCAATAGCAACATACTAAACGATCGAGTGCTAAGCTAACGGAATGGGTCAAGTCAATCACGTCATTCTCCTAATGAGGTGATCCCGTTAATCAAATGACAACTCATGTCTATGGCTAGGAACATAACCATCTTTGATTAACGAGCTAGTCAAGTAGAGGCATACTAGTGACACTCTGTTTGTCTATGTATTCACACATGTATTATGTTTCCGGTTAATACAATTCTAGCATGAATAATAAACATTTATCATGATATAAGGAAATAATAATACTTTATTATTGCCTCTAGGGCATATTTCCTTCAGTCTCCCACTTGCACTAGAGTCAATAATCTAGTTCACATCGCCATGTGATTTAACATCAATAATTCACATCACCATGTGATTAACACCCATAGTCCACATCTCTATGTGACCAACACTCAAAGGGTTTACTAGAGTCAATAATCTAGTTCACATCGCTATGTGATTAACACCCCAAGAGTACTAAGGTGTGATCACGTTTTGATTGTGAGATAATTTTAGTCAATGGGTCTGTCACATTCAGATCCGTAAGTATTTTGCAAATTTCTATGTCTACAATGCTCTGCATGGAGCTACTCTAGCTAATTGCTCCCACTTTCAATATGTATCTAGACCGAGACTTAGAGTCATCTAGATTTAGTGTCAAAACTTGCATCGACATAACCTTTACGACGAACCTTTTGTCACTTCCATAATCGAGAAACATATCCTTATTCCACTAAGGATAATTTTGACCGCTGTCCAGTGATCTACTCCTAGATCACTATTGTACTCCCTTGCCAAAATCAGTGTAGGGTATACAATAGATCTGGTACACAGCATGGCATACTTTATAGAACCTATGGCCAAGGCATAGGGAATGACTTTCATTCTTTTTCTATATTTTTCCGTGGTCGGGCTTTGAGTCTTTACTCAATTTCACACCTTGTAACACAGGCAAGAACTCTTTCTTTGACTGTTCTATTTTGAACTACTTCAAAATCTTGTTAAGGTATGTACTCATTGAAAAACTTATCAAGCGTCTTCATCTATCTCTATAGATCTTGATGCTCAATATGTAAGCAGCTTCACCAAGGTCTTTCTTTGAAAAACTCCTTTCAAACACTACTTTATGCTTTGCAGAATAATCTTACATTATTTCTGATCAACAATATGTCATTCACATATACTTATCAGAAATGCTGTAGTGCTCCCACTCACTTTCTTGTAAATACAGGCTTCATCGCAAGTCTGTATAAATCTATATCCTTTGATCAACTTATCAAAGCGTATATTCCAACTCCGAGATGCTTGTGCCAGTCCATAGATGGATCGCTGGAGCTTACATATTTTGTTAGCACTTTTAGGATTGACAAAACCTCCTGGTTGCATCATATACAACTCTTCTTTAATAAATCCATTAAGGAATGTAGTTTTGTTTATCCATTTGCCAGATTTCATAAAATGCGGCAATTGCTAATATGATTCAGACAGACTTTAAGCATAGATACGAGTGAGAAACTCTCTCATCGTATTCAACACCTTGAACTTGTCGAAAACCTTTTGCGACAAATCTAGCTTTGTAGATAGTGACACTACTATCAGCGTCCGTCTTCCTCTTGAAGATCCATTTAATCTCAATGGCTCGCCGATCATTGGGCAAGTCAATCAAAGTCCATACTTTGTTCTCATATATGGATCTTATCTCAGATTTCATGGCCTCAAGCCATTTCGCGGAATCTGGGCTCACCATCGCTTCTTCATAGTTCATAGGTTTGTCATGGTCTAGTAACATAACCTCCAGAACAGGATTACCGTACCACTCTGGTATGGATCTTACTCTGGTTGACCTACGAGGTTCAGTAATAACTTGATCTGAAGTTCCATGATCATCATCATTAACTTCCTCACTAATTGGTGTAGGAGTCACAGGAACAGATTTCTGTGATGAACTACTTTCCAATAAGGGAGCAGGTAGAGTTACCTCATCAAGTTCTACTTTCCTCCCACTCACTTCTTTCGAGAGAAACTCCTTCTCTAGAAAGGATCCATACTAAGCAACGAATGTCTTGCCTTCGGATCTGTGATAGAAGGTGTACCCAACTGTCTCCTTTGGGTATCCTATGAAGACACATTTCTCCGATTTGGGTTTGAGCTTATCAGGATGAAACATTTTCACATAAGCATCGCAACCCCAAAATTTAAGAAACGACAACTTTGGTTTCTTGCCAAACCACAGTTCATAAGGCATCGTCTCCACGGATTTTGATGGTGCCCTATTTAACGTGAATGTAGCTGTCTCTAATGCATAACCCCAAAACGATAGTGGTAAATTGGTAAGAGACATCATAGATTGCACTATATCCAATAAAGTACGGTTATGACGTTCGGACACACCATTATGCTGTGGTGTTCCAGGTGGCGTGAGTAGTGAAACTATTTCACATTGTTTTAACTCAAGGCCAAACTCGTAACTCAAATACTCTTCTCTATGATCAGATCGTAGAAACTTTATTTTTCTTGTTACGATGATTTTCCACTTCACTCTGAAATTATATGAACTTTTCAAATGTTTCAGACTTATGTTTTATTAAGTAGATATACCCATATCTGCTCAAATCATCTGTGAAGGTGAGAAAATAACGATATCCGCCACGAGCCTCAATATTCATTGGACCACATACATCTGTATGTATGATTTCCAACAAATCTGTTGCTCTCTCCATAGTTCCGGAGAACGGCGTTTTAGTCATCTTGCCCATGAGGCACGGTTCGCAAGCATCAAGTGATTCATAATCAAGTGATTCCAAAATCCCATCAGTATGGAGTTTCTTCATGCGCTTTACACCAATATGACCTAAACGGCAGTGCCACAAATAAGTTGCACTATCATTATTAACTTTGCATCTTTTGGCTTCATTATTATGAATATGTGTATCACTACGATCGAGATCCAACAAACCATTTTCGTTGGTGTGTATGACCATAGAAGGTTTTATTCATGTAAAAAGAATAACAATTATTCTCTAATTTAAATGAATAACCGTATTGCAACAAACATGATCAAATCATATTCATGCTCAACGCAAACACCAAATAACACTTATTTAGTTTCAACACTAATCCCGAAAGAATAGGGAGTGCGCGATGATCATATCAATCTTGGAACTACTTCCAACACACATCGTCACCTCGCCTTTTACTAGTCTCTGTTTATTCTGCAACTCCCATTTCGAGTTACTACTTTAGCAACTGAACCAGTATCAAATACCGAGGGGTTGCTATAAACACTAGTAAAGTACACATCAATAACATGTATATCCAATATACCTTTGTTCACTTTGCCATCCTTCTTATCCACCAAATAGTTGGGGTAGTTCCGCTTCTAGTGACCAGTCCCTTTGCAGTAGAAGCACTTAGTCTCAGGATTAGGACCAGACTTAGGCTTCTTCACTTGAGCAGCAACTTGCTTGCCGTTCTTCTCGAAGTTCCCCTTCTATCCCTTTGCCCTTTTCTTGAAACTAGTGGTCTTGTTAACCATCAACACTTGATTCTCTTTCTTGATTTCTACCTTCGTCGATTTCAGCATCGCGAAGAGCTCGGGAATTACTTTCGTCATCCCTTACATACTATAGTTCATCACGAAGTTCTACTAACTTTGGTGATGGTGACTAGAGAATTCTGTCAATCACTATTTTATCTGGAAGATTAACTCCCACTTGATTCAAGCGATTGTAGTACCCAGACAATCTGAGCACATGCTCACTAGTTGAGCGATTCTCCTCCATCTTTTAGCTATAGAACTTGTTGGAGACTTCATATCTCTCAACTCGGGTATTTGCTTGAAATATTAACTTCAACTCCTGGAACATCTCATATGGTCCATGATGTTCAAAACGTCTTTGAAGTCCCGATTCTAAGCCGTTAAGCATGGTGCACTAAACTATCAAGTAGTCATCATATTGAGCTAGCCAAACGTTCATAACGTCTGCATCTGCTCCTGAAATAGGTCTGTCACCTAGCGGTGCATCAAGGACATAATTTTTCTGTGCAGCAATGAGGATAATCTGATCAGATCACGGATCCAATCCGCATCTTTGCTACTAACATCTTTCAACATAATTTTTTCTCTAGGAACATATCAAAAATAAACACAGGGAAGCAACAACGCGAGCTATTGATCTATAACATAATTTGCAAAATACTATCAGGACTAAGTTCATGATAAATTTAAGTTCAATTAATCATATTACTTAAGAACTCCCACTTAGATAGACATCCCTCTAATCATCTAAGTGATTATGTGATCCAAATCAACTAAACCATGTCCGATCATCACGTGAGATGGAGTAGTTTCAATGGTGAACATCACTATGTTGATCATATCTACTATATGATTCACGCTCGACCTTTCGGTCTCCGTGTTCCGAGGCCATATCTGCATATGCTAGGCTCGTCAAGTTTAACCTGAGTATTCCGCGTGTGCAACTGTTTTGCACCCGTTGTATTTGAACGTAGAGCCTATCACACCCGATCATCACGTGGTGTCTCAGCACGAAGAACTTTCGCAACGGTGCATACTCAGGGAGAACACTTTTATCTTGAAATTTTAGTGAGAGATCATCTTATAATGCTACCGTCAATCAAAGCAAGATAAGATGCATAAAGGATTAACATCACATGCAATCAATATAAGTGATATGATATGGCCATCATCATCTTGTGCTTGTGATCTCCATCTCCGAAGCACCGTGCTTGTGATCTCCATCTCCGAAGCACCGTCATGATCACCATCGTCACCGGCGCGACACCTTGATCTCCATCGTAGTATCGTTGTCGTCTCGCCAACTTATTGCTTTTATGACTATCGCTACCGCTTAGTGATAAAGTAAAACTATTACATGGCGATTGCATTTCATACAATAAAGCGACAACCATATGGCTCCTGCCAGTTGCCGATAACTCGGTTACAAAACATGATCATCTCATACAACAAATTATATCACATCATGTCTTGACCATATCACATCACAACATGCCCTGTAAAAACAAGTTAGACGTCCTCTATTTTGTTGTCGCAAGTTTTACGTGGCTGCTACGGGCTTAGCAAGAACCGTTCTTACCTACGCATCAAAACCACAACGATAGTTTCTCAAGTTGGTGTTGTTTTAACCTTCGCAAGGACCGGGCGTAGCCACACTCGGTTCAACTAAAGTGAGAGAGACAGACACCCGCCGGTCACCTTTAAGCAACGAGTGCTCGCAACGGTGAAACCAGTCTCGCGTAAGCGTACGCGTAATGTCGGTCCGGGCCGCTTCATCTCACAATACCGCTGAACCAAAGTATGACATGCTGGTAAGCAGTATGACTTATATCGCCCACAACTCACTTGTGTTCTACTCGTGCATAGCATCAACGCATAAAACCAGGCTCTGATACCACTGTTGGGCAACGTAGTAATTTCAAAAAATTTCCTACGCACAAGCAAGATCATGGTGATGCATAGCAACGAGAGGGGAGAGTGTTGTCCACGTACCCTCGTAGACCGACAGGGGAAGCGTTATCACAACGCGGTTGATGTAGTCGTACGTCTTCACGATCCGACCGATCAAGTACCGAACGCACGGCACCTCCGAGTTCTACACACGTTCAGCTCGATGACGTCCCTCGAACTCCGATCCAGCCGAGTGTTGAGGGAGAGTTTCGTCAGCACGACGGCGTGGTGACGATGATGATGTTCCACCGACGCAGGGCTTTGCCTAAGCTCCGCAACGGTATTATCGAGGTGTAATATGGTGGAGGGGGGCACCGCACACGGCTAAAATATCGTATATCAAGTGTGTCCATGGGGTGCCCCCTGCCCCCGTATATAAAGGAGCAAGGGGAGAGGGCCGGCCAAGGGGAGGTGGCGCGCCCAAGGGGGGAGTCCTACTCCCACCAGGAGTAGGACTCCTCCTTTCCTTGTGGGAGTAGGAGAAGGGAAGGGGGAAGGAGAAAGAAGGAAGGGGGCACCCCCCTCCCTAGTCCAATTCGGACTAGCCCATGGGGAGGGGTGCGGCCACCCTTTGGGGTCTTTCTCTCCTCTCCCGTATGGCCCGTTAAGGCCCAATACACATTCCCGTAACTCTCCGGTACTCCGAAAAATACCCGAATCACTCGGAACCTTTCCGAAGTCCGAATATAGTCGTCCAATATATCGATTTTTACGTCTCGTCCATTTCGAGACTCTTCGTCATATCCCCGATCTCATCTGGTACTCCGAACTCCTTCGGTACATCAAAACTCAATAAAACTATCATCGTAACGTTAAGCGTGCGGACCCTTCGGGTTCTAGAACTATGTAGACATGACTGAGACACTTCTCTGGTCAATAACCAATAGCGGGACCTGATGCCCATATTGGCTCCCACATATTCTACGAAGATCTTTATCGGCCAGACCGCATAACAATATACGTTGTTCCCTTTGTCATCGGTATGTTACTTGCCCGAGATTCGATCGCCGGTATCTCGATACCTAATTCAATCTCGTTACTGGCAAGTCTCTTTACTCGTTCCGTAATACATCATCCCACAACTAACTCATTAGTCACAATGCTTGCAAGGCTTATAGTGATGTGCATTACCGAGTGGGCCCAGAGATACCTCTCCGACAATCGGAGTGACAAATCCTAATCTCGAAATACGCCAACCCAACAAGTACCTTTGGAGACACCTGTAGAGCACATTTATAATCACCCATTTACGTTGTGACATTTGGTAGCACACAAAGTGTTCCTCCGGTAAACGGGAGTTGCATAATCTCATAGTCATAGGAACATGTATAAGTCATGAAGAAAGCAATAGCAACATACTAAACGATCGTGTGCTAAGCTAACGGAATGGGTCAAGTCAATCACGTCATTCTCCTAATGAGGTGATCCTGTTAGTCAAATGACAACTCATGTCTATGGCTAGGAAACATAACCATCTTTGATTAACGAGCTAGTCAAGTAGAGGCATACTAGTGACACTCTATTTGTCTATGTTTTCACACATGTATTATGTTTCCGGTTAATACAATTCTAGCATGAATAATAAACATTTATCATGATATAAGGAAATATATAATACTTTATTATTGCCTCTAGGGCATATTTCCTTCAGAGGGAAGTATGGTCAACCTCGAGATCATGTTTCCAAAATGAGGCTGGATTACACACAAGGTGCCAGTTCCCTAATGATGCTGCATTAGACACAAGGTGCAAATTCCCAGATGATGTTGGATTACACACAAGCCAGGTGGAGTCGTGAGCTGTTCGTGTCCTCGTGGCATTAGTAAAGGCTGAAAGAAAGCGTGCAGCAGCCCTTGAGAATGTAGCTGAGTTCCTAAAGAAGCAAAAAGAGCAATCAGATGCTCTCTTCACCCAAGCCAAAGAAGAGATGGAAGAAGCCAGAAATAAGCTAGCAGAGGCAGAGCAGGCTAGGCATCTCCTGCTATCTAAAACTATTGTCAATACAAAATTTCCTTCATAATAGCTAGGTTCAAATGTTTATCCAGTCAGCATGCCTGTTGTGATGTCCGTGCATCTACTGATGTGGCACAAAATGTTTTTTTCGGGTCATGTAATAACAGCAATTACTTTCCAAACAATAACAGACGAAGCATTGGACATTGTATAGTTCACGCGCAAGCCCGACATTCCAAGTTCAACTTCCACATCAAACTCATGTTCACAGATATCTGCACATTCATACATAATGTCCACAACCATGATTCACTTCAAAGCCAGAAAAAATGTGAGGAGAGTTATAAATAAAGAAAATCCTCTACTAGTTCCTGCTACCAGTGCGAGCACAACAAGTCAAGACCATGCGTAAATTAATTATATTTTAGTCATTTTTTGTGTTCTAAAATGCCTGCCGGCTCACGGAAGGACGTGTTGCCGGCACACGCGCGGATTCAATGAAGGCAGGTGGGGCAATCTTAAGCTGGTTGCACGCGGCGAGGAGGCGTGCTCAGCCGGGCCTGCAGCGAGTGCGGCCCTCTTGGCCGGCGCGCCGGTTCAATGCCTGCGCTATGAGAGGTCGCGTCCGTGTCAGAGCAATCACTCCCTCCAGTCCTTTTTTGTTTGGGTATAACAAAATCTCGTTTTCCATTCACATTTTACAAGTAAAATTCGTGGACAAACTTTGACCCAAAGTACGACGGGGACTAGTAAACCAGAATGGAGGTAGTAGTTTTTATAATCAAAGAAGGGTTTCCCCTTCCGATTTTCATTACTGAAAACCAGCATCTAAATCTAAACCATAGTATTTGCCCCAGAACTACCAGGTTCAACATCTCGCAACATAAACCCATACAACCTCCATCACAAAAAAAAAACCATACAACCATACGCCAAGGAGGTACGTAGTACTATGAATTCCATTTTCGCTCCATACCAATCGTTCTAAAAACTACTTACTACTTATAACGCGCCATTGAAAATCAGAACTCTTAACCCCGCTAAAAAACGATATTTTAAACGTGGCTACTCGATCTGTGGAAACTGGCGAGCCACCGCGCTCCAAGTCGTTCACCTGTGGTCCCGACCATCAACTCCTACGGATCAAATTATCACGCGAGCTGACTATTCCTACAAAGGTGCTCCACCACGTACCCGGTACCCGCGAATGCAGCAATCCTGCACCTAGGGTTTTAGGGTTTTTTGTTAACGTCGCCTTTACGTAACACTCATCTGTGCGAGACAGCGAGAGGCCGACTGCGTGCGTGCGCCTCTTCTCTTCGTATATGTACTCCACCGTTTGTCTGGTGTCCAAAAAATTATAATAACTACTAGCAATGTGCCAATGCGTTGCCACACGATCGAAGTAGATTAATACATATTCACCGATTTGATAGAAAAAAGTCTAGTTTTGAAATACGTATATCACTAAAAATATGTTATGTTTCACTCAAAACATATTCCTTTGGCGGTTTTGATGAGATAAGGGAGGAATGTTGTTGGTTTCAAGATTCGAGAAGTGGTATATGTCTAATTTCTACTCTTACTAGCAAGATGCCCGTGCGTTGCACGGAACATCAAGATCTTGTGGGAGAAAAGGATGAACGAGGGAAGACGTTATCTACAAATGTGGTGAAGAGTGCGGGTAAATTGCCATATTTTCCTTCCTATCCGTCAGATATAAATCGGACGACCTACATTGCAGGATGGCAGGCCCACCATCATCACCAACTCAATTTTTTATCCCTACTCTGATAAAAAGCATTGTCCGTGATGATCATGTGCCTGCCATCCTGCAATATAGGCCGTCCGATCTATATCTGACGGATAGGAAGGAAACTATGGCAATTTTGCAAAAAGATACCCACACCCCTCTCCACATTTGCAAATAAGGCCTTCCCTCATTCATCCTTTTCCCCCACAAGATAAACTACTCATACAAATGCATCTTGATGTTCCGTGCAACGCATGGGCATCTTGCTAGTTGTTGCAAAAAGCCCATGTGTGTGTGAGAGAGAGGGAGAGTGGAGGAGGACGGAGTGCATGTGTGACAAAGACACAAGGAGTGTGTGCGCGATAGGTATCAGCTTAAAATGAGGCGATAGTGTGTGTGTGCACGATCGAGAGGGCGTGTCTCAAGAAGGGAAGAAAAATCTACATAGATACAAGGAGCGGGAGAGAGACATGTATGCGATGGTGGAAGCACGAGTGTGCGGGTGTATAAAACTATCTAGAGGCTAGCTAGTCGATAAATGTTTGTGAGAGAAATACAAGTCGGGGTGCGAAAGCGAGAGTTTTGTGTGTGTGAGAGAGAGACGGTAGTCGGGAAGGGGAGTGGAAGCAGGAGTTGTGTGTGTGTCTGTGAGAGAGAGAGAGGAGACGGTAGTCGGGGTTGTCTGATCGGTAAACAAATGAATAATGTTAGTCTGGGATGGAGACGAAAAGGAGACCACAACAAATGTTGTGTCTACAGGAGAGAGACAGAGAGTAATTTTAGTGGTATGAGTCATATGTAGAGACATATAGGGTGTGTGAGAGAATCCCATAGAGAGAAAGACGAGTGGAGATTGTGTGTGTGGCGGTGAAAAAGAAAGCTTAGGTACCGAGTGATACCAGAGAACAGTAGGGACGTGAGAGATAATGAAAACCGTGTAATGTATAATGATAGGGAGAGTGTGACACTTCTCAAGGGAGACGTCGAGAGACCATGTTTGCAAGGATAGGAGAAACATGAAGTGAGCGTGCGGGTGAGGTGGAGAAAAGAGAGTGATAGCTACCTGAAGGACCATGCATGCGAGAGACATGGGCGTGAAAGGAGTGAACAAAAAAGGGATTCAAATATTTGAATTCGAGATGATGATACATGTAATCCATACTTGACCAAAATTGATCTATCAAACATGCATACTCATATGAATTCACGCACATCTATGTTATTTAATATGTAGATATTACTGATCCATACATTTTAGTAGAACATAATTTGGTTAAATTTTTTCGAATTCAACCTTAAGATTTCGAGATCGTTGTATTTGTAAATCATATTATACATATAAAGGAGAAGAATTCTTTGTTGTGCTTTTGGAAGTATATATTAAAAAATGATGTATATAGAATGTAATTCCAATTGAAAATGGATCCCGCCCGAAAAAAATAGAATACAAACGGGATTCGAATTGAGTTGGCACGGTAAACGTGCACTCTGCAAAATTTGAACGAAGCGGGGAAAGTCACAGTAACCGCCCGAAACCAAAATCTGCGAGATGGAAATCACTACTGCCTATCCCTGCCACGCAAAGCCTATCTGCTGGATTTCTATAGGTTCCGATAGGAGTAGGTTTGTAATTTCACCCAAACGTGACGTAACCGCCTCTCACCCGGATTCATACACGGTGGGCGCCAAAACACAGTGTGTCATCGGCCGAAATCGACTCCCTCCCCGATTCATATTCATACATGGTGGGTGCCAAAAACAAACTCTCGTCGGCAAATATTCGGTGTATGCGAGATTACCGTCCTATCCCCAACCGACTAATGTTGCTGTGATGTAGTAGAAATTTGAAACGGGGGCTAAGTTTGTAAATTTCCTCGCATTTGAGACAAGCGCGCCCTGAATACATGGTTCCCCCTTCCTCTCTACCTCCCTTTTCCCCATTCGTACTTCGTGGGCGCCAAAACACCCTCTCCACCCCACCCTCCTCCGTCCGCCGCCCCATCCACCGCCGTCCTCCTCCACCATGCCGGGGCTGATACCCCGATGCCGCCGTCCATTACAAGAGATCGACCTCTCTCATCCACGGCTTCGGACCGGGATCCTTGCATCCCGTCCTCTTGCTTCATCCCCGCCGTCGTCCACCTTGCCAGCGCCGCTCCTACGACCGTCTCGTCCACCGCGCCCCGCCGACACCGTCTACCCTCCTAGATCTGCTTCCACGCCGCCGACAGCCATCGCTACTGCAGCACCGTCAAATTCTCAGCAGATGCGTACACGGCGCCGCACCAGAGGCGGTACTCTTTCGTATCTGCTCAACTTATTTATCGCAGCAAGAAAATAGATCGCCACTGCTTTACTCTGATTTCTTGTCTTGGTTGCGAAGTTGCCTTTGTCCGGTTTGCACCTTCAGATCTGCCATGGCACGCTCAACACTATACTCCCAATGCTTATGGTTTTCCCCTTTTATATTCCACACTAGTTAAATCACAGTAGACTAAATTTCAAAATTGGGTCAGTCGATTTTTCAGAGCTCGCCAGAGTTCGCCGGTGCGATCGAAGGGGCTCGGGTGGTTGTGGGGCCTCACCGAACGAAGAGAACTCGACGCGGGTGGGGGTTGGGGCCGGGGTGGGGGTAGCGGAGGAACACAGGCGGTGGGGCCGGTGGTTCGGCCGGCGGCCCGTGCGGTGTTCTGTATGGGAAGAATCAAAGACGAGGAAGAAGAAGGGTTAGGAGACGTAGGATCTTCACCCAACCGCCTGAAATGGTCGAGAGACAGCTGGGAGTTGCATTCTTAATGCGCTCTGGTTCATCATGTGTGGGCAGTGCGCAACCAACATTTTATTATCCAAAATCGGCTTGCTCTTCTTTACCATGTTCCTCTTCCGTTCTTCTTTAATATGTACTCTCTCCGTTCCTAAATACAAGTCTTTGTATAGATTCCACCATGGACTACATATGGAGCAAAATGAGTGAATCTACACTCTAAAATGTATCTGGATACATCTGTATGTGATCCATAGTGGAAATCTCTACAAGACTTATATTTTGGAATGGAGGGAGTATGATAGTAGTACAGTATGTTCCTTGTACTGAAGATGAGCAGGGACATTTGCAGTGTAGAGGTCTATACGATCGGTTGTGATGGACACTTTGAGCCTCTTTGATTCGTAGGATCTTGTAAACATAGGAATAGGATTTGTAGTGGCCTGCCCACTTGAATCCTATAAGAATAGCAAGGAAATGTGGGGAGCTGTGTCGCCTTTGAGAGTTACACTGATATTAACAATACCGCACCTTCACTTGAAGAGAGCTGGTATCCGAAGCCTTTCTAGCCGTACCGGCAATACTAGCACATATATTCCAGCAAGTTCCACTTTGCTGATTTTACTCTGATGCTTAAGGTTTTCCCGTTATATCTACACTATGATCTGTGTAGCTGCTTTGTGTCGCACTAGCAGTAGTCCACTCTTGAAGCTAAACACTGCAATGACTTAAAAAATTGGCACCAAGGCATTGAGTGCCATTCTGGATGCAATGAAACTCATACGCTCCCCACCTGTTGATTCTTGTTCAGAATATGATCCTAATGACTATTCTAACCTCGAGGAGTCAAAGGCAAATGGCCTGTCCTGTTCACCCATCGAGGTGCCTGTTCTAATTTGGCAACTTTTTATTGATTGCGGGCATCTTGCATATGTTGTCTTGCATTTCTTCTACTTTGTTGCACCGCCATCTGCTTAGTTTACTCATCATATATGTCGAGATGCCATGCCCATCCATTATCAATACATATTCCATCTGTCATCATACCATGTTTTTCCACTCAAATGTTGTTCTTGTGCATCAGACATCAAAAAGGAAGAGGGTGATTGCCGAACCTGAAGGAGCACCAGCAAAGTCCTTGAAAAACGTGGTGGTGCCGGAGAAATCAGACAGCACCCCACTTATATTGGCTGTACAACCAGTGACACAAAACGTAGGACTGACTCCAGCAGACTGTATCCATACTTCACTGGCCACACCACTAGCTCCACCACACAGGACCTGCACTCCAGCAAAAGGTATAGCGATTTCATTTGCCATAGCACCAGCTGTACCACAGAAAAATCCCACTCCAGCAAAAAGTACAGCAAGTCCACCGGCCGAAGACCTATCCCAACTGCAGAGACGGCCAATTCCTGCAGATTGGAACCCCATTCCATTTATTCCCAGTTTAAAAGACAATGCTTTTTCAATGTTGTTAGGGACTACGTGCATATATTCCCATCATGGGAAGATTATTGTGAAGACAAACACCATTTTCACATCTTCCTGTCCAACTTACTTGTAAGTGCTATTATTCATGGTTATTATTTTCCTGTTTTCTGCTGATTGAACACATCAATGATTTACATTACATTGTTGTAACTAGGTGAGGGTCAATCTGGATAGTCGTGACGAGCAAAGCTTGCTTGTGCTTTTCAAGGAAGCATTGCAGCAGTATCGGTGTTACCTGAGGAAATCACACTTTGATGGCAAGTCTATAAACGAATTTCCGGTGAAGTCTCCTGTGCTAAATTTAGAAGACATTGAATGGAAAAACCTAGTTATGCACTGGTCTCGTTCCCAGGATGAGGTACTGTCTATGAAATCACATGACAATTTGAACTTCTACTTTTCCGCATGTGCCTTACGGATCTTTTTTGCAGGAAATCTGCTCGAAGAAGAATTCCGGTTTGACAAGAACGACAGGATATCGCAAATATGCTGCCCTCTGCTTTGCTCTTGTTAGTACCTGTTGTCCTGTATCACTGTACTTGCATACATACCTGGTTCATTATGTGACAGCAGTATGCATGATAGCTTGCTTATCAATTGTTCGCTCCAAATTATCTGATCTGTATGAATGGTTACATTAGTGTAGAATATGTCCAATGCCAATGTTTTTTAGCTCTGCATTGTTCTTGTAAGTACATGCTGTCCTTTATCAGTGTACTTATAATGACAGGTAGTTGTTCATGTACCATCACTCTGCAGCTTATTTTCCTTTGCCCTCCATTTTCTACACATCAGATCTATATTTACTCTTACCATAAGGTTGGTACTGAAGAAGTTTAGCTGTGCATTGCTCTTGGCTGTACCTTTTGCCTATATCGCTGCACTTACATTTATAGCTACTTGGTTATGTAGCATCACTCTTCATCTTATCTTAAATATTCTCCATTTTTTCGTATATTATCACATCTATATTTACTCTTAACAAAATGTAGAATAAAGGCAATGCTTTTGAAGAAGATTCCGTGGTAAACTTCTTGAATTGCCCCCCCCCATCAGCATGGACAAGGCCTTTATAGAGCCTGTCTTCACCAATAATGTAAGTTTGTCCATCTCAAGCCTTCAAACTTTGTTGTATATATTTGGTTAGGCATGACTGCAACAGCTTTTTATTTTTGGTGTTTGCATCAAATTGCTTGTTTAAAGTTTATTATGTAGTTCATAAACAAAAGTTTGTCCTTTCTCAATTTAAGTTTTCAGTTGTACAACCAAGTTCCTTCTTCATACCATGTAAATTAAACTATACAGAGCAAGTGATCTTCTTTTGCACTGCATGTATGCTTCTGTTCTTCATCCGTAATCCAGTGGTGTGGTGAACCTACCCACTACAGCACAATGTCATATTCTGCAATGTCTTTACTATGAACAATGTCATATCATTCTACTATTATTTAAACCGTCTCTTTATTTGCCAATCTGAAATGGTATAAATTGACAGCACACTAACCATTGATACTTATGAGTTCTTGATCTGTAATCCAGTGGTGTCGTGAAGCTGCCAACTCCTTCACAATGTCATTTCCTGCCATGTCTTGACCTGAACAATACCATATTGTGTTAATGCAATTTTAAACTGTGTCACTTTATTCGTCAGTAAGAAATGTGATGAATTGTCAGCACTGATACTTTTATGTGCAAAACCTGTCATCTGTCTGCTTGTTTATCTTTCAGAGTGAGGAAGATATAAGTGTTGAACAAGCGCAGTCTCATCATCTTGCTCAGCTGCTTGCGCTGCAGCTCCCCAGCAGGGCTAACCTTTCTTGAACTCTATTGAAGTGTTGTCGGTTTTGTATATTATTTTGTCGGCGTGTTTATTTGCACTGGTGGCGATCTTTGATGCCTAGTGTATGTAATCTGCTGTCTGCTTGTGCTTTATTATCATAGTGGCGAACTTTGATGCCCAGTGGATGTAATATGCCGTAGTTTCTTTATTGTATAGTCTAGGTTTTTTCTTATTCACGATGCTGCAGTTATTTTACTATATATATCCTGTCTTCGCAGTAAACCGGCCAAACCGTAAAATTACGGTACATAATTGGGCTGTCATGCAATCACGATGTAGGTTGGGCCTGAAACGTGCCGAACAGCTCACGGGCCGGCAGCAACCCGAAATGAACCCCGACCCATGATTGTGCGAATCAAATCACGGGCTTTTAACAGGCCAAAATTGTCTCGGTCCTTGTTTGGCCCAATCAGGTATCGGCTACGAGCAGGCCGGATGCAAACCGGGCCGTAGTTAGGCCCAACTATATGACGGGCTTTTAACAGGCCGAAATTAATATGGGGCCGAAATGTTAAACGGGCCCTTAACAGGCCAAAACTAATATCAGGCCGAATTACTAAGTGGGCCTTTAGCAAGTGGGCCCAAAAGCATAGTGTCCAGTTGACGGGCCGAATCTGATATGGGCCATAATTGAGCCCAAAGCCTCTTAAAGGGCCAGACCTGATCTGGGCCGTAATTTGGCCGAGAACGTGGTAGGCTTTTAATGGGCCGGATCTCATATGGGCCACTATTAGGCCCGGAGCGTGGCAGGCCATTAATGGACCGGATCAAATATGGGCCGGCATTTGGCCCAAAACATGGCAGCCAGTTAATGGGCCGGCCTACTAGGGTCCTAAAAATCTTGTGGGCCTACAGCTGGGCCGGCCCATTAATGTCGGCAAAATCTCGTGGGCCTTTAGTTGGGCCAGCCCATTATGATCCGCAAGAATCTTGTGGGCCTTTACCTGGGCCGGCTCATTATGGCACACACAAATCTTGTGGGCCTTTACCTGGGCCGGCCCATTATGGCCCGCAAAATCTTGTGGGCCTTTAGTTGGGCCAGCCCATTATGGTCCGCAAAATCTCGTGGGCCTTTAGCTGGGTCGGCCCATTATGGTCCGCAAAATCTTGTGGGCCTTCAGTTGGGCCGGACCATTTAAACTTGATGGGCCGGTCCACGTGTCAACATATCATAGGCGCGTCTCGCCCATTGGATGAGTGACACCTGTGCCAACGCGGACCTGACACGTGTCTCCTCCATCCAATGATGATTTTACATGTGGAAAATCCCCATTGGTCGGGGCTGTTAACGGGTTATCGGATCCAAAACCCGACCCGGTTGCTTAACGGTGTTCCGTTACGGTGGATGCCACGTGTCGGTCACCCTTGACGAAAGC
Source organism: Triticum aestivum (assembly GCF_018294505.1). NCBI lineage: Eukaryota > Viridiplantae > Streptophyta > Magnoliopsida > Poales > Poaceae > Triticum > Triticum aestivum. The sequence goes on along the minus strand of NC_057799.1, from coordinate 268,352,421 downwards.
ACTTCTGTGACGCGCGATTTATCGTCATGGAAGTGGACACTTCCGTGATGATAATTTTGGTAATGTCATGGAACACTTCTACGACAGCACAGGTATGACTATCTTGATTCTGTCATAAATTTGTCATGGATGTACATGCATGACAAAAAACGCGACCTACTGTGACAAACACGTATCATCACGGAAGTGTATTTTTTTGTAGTGTTTTGTGGCGAGGTCAAGGTGCTTCTCAGCAAAGGCATCCAAGGCTTCCAGCCGGCCGAAGAAGGCAAACGTTGTAGCGTCCTCACTGGCCTTGTAGATACCTATGTACACGATTTGCTCGTACACATGGATGTGTAGGTTGACGGTTTCTTGCAGGGTGAGGCGCCTCGCGGCGAGCGCGACCTCCAGGTGGACATTCTCCGTGGCGTCGGCGGGCAGTCGCAGGGCCACCAGTGCTTGAAAGAGGTTCCGACCATGGAGGCCGATTAGGGTGGCAGGCAATGAGGAGCCCGGGCGCACAGGCTGGAGGAGTACGGCGATGTCATCGGCGAGCTTCTTGACGATGGTGAACCTGTTGGTGGTGCGAACGATCATCTGGTCCAACTGAGAGTCGTAGCTGGCGTCAACGGCGGCCATCCACCAGCCGGTTGCCAACACCGTATGGAGACGATCCACGATTCCATGTCGCAGGCCGGCGTCATGGACCATCTGGCACAGCCGCTGGCTGCTCGCGCGCATCGCCGCCATGGGTCTGGAGTGGGCACTTTTGCGCTTATTAGTGTAGGTGCTTAGGCAAATGCTTAGGTGCGTACGATGTGGTAGATGCATTGGAATGGAGGGGCGCCTTTATATGAGTGCAAACTGCGCTGCATTCACATCGTGCTGCCTCTTTTCCTGGTCCTCCCATTACTTCCCTCATGCATTCACATGATGCTAATTGAAGGAGGATGCATCATTGGCCGTTCAACATTTTGGGAACCGCTAGCCTCTCCCTCGTCTGCATTAAAGCCGTATCGGGAACTGCGTCGCCCATTGTCAAATCGAGTAGTACTGCGCCGCCCGCTGCACGCCTGGCTAAGCACGCCTCCTCGCCTCCATCTATGCTTAATTAGTGAATTTTTGTTGCAAAAATTAGATACTGCTAGTGATTTTTAGCTTCATATTTTGACAAATCGCAGTGTTACAAGGTTGGCAAATGGCAATGTTACTAGATCAACAAATGTCAATCTTTCTAGTTTGACAAATGGCAACATACCCAATATGACAGATGCAAATTGCACCAAATTGTTTGTAAGTGGTGCACACGGGTCATCCAAAAGAACCGTTTGTGTTCAAGAGATGCACAAATTTGAATGCACTGGAGCATGTGCATATAGTTCAAATTTGAATTATGCACATAAATGCATTGAAAACTCACTTAATGCATACAAATGCCCAAACGAACCCTGAAAAATCACAAAAACTAACACAACACTCCTATTGTTCTATGTTGACACGAGAAAAAATTTGAAAGCAATAAGAGGCAATGGATATCCTTTCGCCCCCAAAGTTGGGGCGTTCCCTACCGAAACCATCATGCTTGTTGTGAGAAGCTCTGGCTTGTGAGAAGCATATACCCAAACCTGTCCCAAATGGGACAAAAATTTACCCCACCATGTTGATGCCGCTCCATGATAGCATGCCAAGTTTCATGAATTTTAGATGAGTTTTGGATTTACTAGAATTTAAAAACTAGGTATCTCAATGTTTGCGACCGAGTAACGGTGGCAGGGTGTTTGACATTCATTCAAATTTCTTGCATGGGGCCTAAGCATGCACCCAAGGACAAAGATTTGATTTTTTAACCAATTTATATGCACTGGAGCATGTGCATGTAGTTGAAATTTGAATTATGCACATAAATGCATTGAAAACACACTTAATGCATAAAAATGTCCAAATGAACCCCGAAAAATCACAAAAAATAACACAACACTCCTGTTGTTCTATGTTGACACGAGAAAAAATTTGAAAGCAATAAGAGGCAATGGATATCGTTTCGTCCCCATTGCGGCGTTCCCTACCGAAACCATCATGCTTGTTGTGAGAAGCTCTGGTTTGTGAGAAGCATAGACCCAAACCTGCCCCAAATGGGACAAAAAATTTACCACGCCATGTTGATGCCACTCCATGATAGCATGGCATGTTTCATGAATTTCAGACGAGTTTTGGATTTACTAGAATTAAAAAACTAGGTACCTCAATGTTTGCGGCCGAGTGACGGTAGCAGGGTGTTTGACATTTATTCTCATTTCTTGCATGGGACCTAAGCATGGACCCAAGGACAAAAGATTTGATTTTTCAACCAATTTACATGCACCGAAGCATGTGCATGTAGTTCAAATTTAAATTTTGCACCTAAATGCAGTGAAAACTCACTTAATGCATAAAAATGTCCAAACGAACCCCAAAATATCACAAAAAATAACACAACACTCCTGTTGTTCTATGTTGACAAGAGAAAATTTTGAAAGCAATTAGAGGCAATGGACATCGTTTCGTCCCCAAAGTTGGGGCGTTCCCTACCGAAACCATCATGCTTGTTGTGAGATGCTCTGGTTTGTGAGAAGCATATACCCAAACATGCCCCAAATGGGACAAAAAATTTACCACGTCATATGCCGCTCCATGATAGCATGCCCCAAACTCACTTAATGCATAAAAATGTCCAAACAAACCCTGAATAATTCCAATTCTTTTATGATCACTACGGATAAAAGGTCTAGCAATTCAAACACCGTCCATGGCCGCTGTGACCCCATTATGTAATTCAAATCAACATGAAATATCAAGTAGATCCCACACAGTTTATTATAACCAACCGTGTGAGATGCAGCACAAAATATCTTGGAGCACTGTCGGAGTATAGTACGCATACGGCTTACGCGAGAAGGTGTGATGGCTACAGTCCACAGCCCGCTCTGAATAAGGGACTGTGTCTGATGACACTTTGTGCGCCAGTTTTTTGGCTGAAGCGATTCCAAATTTTTGGCTTCCGCGGAAATATCTACCTCCCCGCCCCCTCCCCCTTACCAAAAGCCACATTTCCCCTGTTTCCGCCTTCCTTTCCAAGTTGAAACCTTCTCTCCTTGCTTGCAGCGCCACCGCCTCCTCGCCGGCGACCCTCCTTCACGCTGCACGGCCTCGCCTATCCAGGCAGGTAATCCACACCCGACCCCCATCCTCCTCCTCCTTCCACATCACACATGCCCCGACCGCCAGCGCGAGCGCGACACCTTCCACCCAAATCACCGACCCCTCCACCAAATAAGCGCAGGCCTAAGCCATGGTGCATGCAGTATAGCCAGGACCTGAAGGAGCATTTGGCAGCGGAGAAGCAAATGGCGGCCGCACGCGCGGATGAGGTTACGATGGCTGCCATTCGTGCCGACCCCCAGATCTTGGAGGAGCACCTCGCCGTCAAGGCCACCGTTGACGCCTCGCGGCCGTCAATTGATGTGGCTGCATTCTCTTATTGTATACCATGTGAGGAATAAATCGAATTTGGCTGCACTTAATACATGAGAAACATATACAGGTGCTATATTTCCTAGTTCTTAATCATGCTTGGTTTGGATAAATGGGTTTTCCATGTGGCTTGAATTAATCTGATGAATCTGCAATGTGCTTATTTTTCATCAACTTATTTTACTGATAGCAAGCGAACCCTTACTTAACCTCATGACTAACTACCTTATATGTGTTGCAGGGAAACAATGAGAAGCACTGTGGTTTACAAGATGGTACTAACTATTATACCTTGCCTTTTTGTATTCCTTTGCCCCATTTCTAGAGAAGATATTTATGCACATCCTTGTTTTCAGGCTTCACTGATGATTACCTCTCAAACCACCTCCGTGGTCAGGAGGCGAGGAAAGTTTTCATACAACACCCATGGTTCAATATTGAAGTGTTCCTGAAGAGGTCGAAGGATGGATGGTCAATCATCCACAGGCACTGGCCTAAAGTTGCAAAGACCTTCAACATGAATGATGGCTCAAAATTCGCCTTCCGCTTTAGCAGTTTTCCAGATGAGATGCATCTCTCTATGTACCGTCTATGATGCTAATTTTGAAAGGTTCGAGATGTTGCATGTGAAACTTGCTGCTGGTGCAGTTGTGTAATGGGGTGGCTGAGTGCTGAAGCTATATCATGTTGTACTGCAATGTATTTCAATTATGAAATCCTGCTTCCTTAATATGGAAATGGAATATATTATGTTCTTAATATGAATGTCAATTAGATTAGTAAATGGATTATTTATAATAGGGCAATTAGCCCGCTAATTGGCCAATTAGCTTGCTAATTGGGGTTTCCTATTGCAAACAGTTAATGAGAAAACACCGTGGGGGATGACCTCAAGCAACACACACAGTTTCTAGGAATAAACGGTGTTGGATCAATGAACAATCACACACGACATTCTCTTGAAAACTGTTTGCGTTACGCCACCTTGCGCAAACATTTTCCTTGGAGTGACTATATGGGATGTATATATGAACAGAAATGTTTAGCAGTGACTGACTGTGTGGGATGTACTTACGACCGGAAATGATTTCGCCTGTATAATTGTATTTTTTTAAGCACTACTATACGTATTTATGTATTTGAGTGCTCGCCGGTCGCACACGACCTCATTTTGCTGAGCGTGTGTGCCAGGACGGCATATCCCCGACGGTTTCTGGGTCATGTGGGAAGGACCCCCCCTCTATCGCCCACACTCACTTGGGGACGGTTCTGAATGCTGTCACGGAAAGGGGTTAAAAATCATTTGTTTAGGACCGACGCATACCAGTGTTAGCGAGAATAAATCTAGGAGTAATTTGCAAGATAGTAAAAGTTATTTATTTAGTAGAAAGCTTTTTGTAACACAAGAGAAGGATTTTTCCCTAGGCAATCAACAACTAGACCGGTAATCATTATTGCAATTTTATATGAGGGAGAGGCATGAGCTAACATACTTTCCCTACTTGGATCATATGCACTTACAATTGGAACTCTAGCAGGCATCCGCAACTACTAACGATCATTAAGGTAAAATACAACCATAACATCAAGTACCAAGTCTTCTTTACTCCCATACGCAACAACCACTACTACAAGATGCTGCTAACGCGACACTACAACCAGAGACGGTTCAACGAAACTATGTGTGATGCATTAATCGCAAATGGTGATGTAAAAAAACCCGTCGAAAAAGATGCAAAATGTTTGCAACTATGGATACATCAAACACGGTTAATATTACAGTTGCATGTGCGATTCGTGACATATGGTTAATCCATAAGAACTGTTTGAGATGAGGCAGAACAACAGAAATGAGCTGTTATATAAAGGTGTGTGGGATGTACGTCATACAGTTCGCTCGGATGAACTGTTTTCGATTAGGGAACACAACATAAACGATTCAACTTAACAAGATGTTTGTGATATGTGGCATCCAATTCATATAGATGAACTGTTTGCGGTGTGCCAAAAGAACACAAACGATTCGTGTAAGCAAGATGTGTGTGATACACAGCAAACAGCCCACTCGGATGAACTGTTTGCGATGAGAAATTATAACACAGACGATTACTATAGTTAGTTCACGTGCGATTCTGTTCATACAAAAGCATTGAAAAATGCAAACTAGTTACTTGCGATGGCTAGGAGTATCGCACATGATGAATGTGCGGGTACTCGTGTGCGATGATTAGTAAGTTACACATACGTTTCCTTATGGTAACACGTGTGCGATAACACGTGACACCACATACGGTTGTCGGGTGGTGTGCGTCGGATTACGGGTTCTGGCAAAACCTTTGAGGTTCGAACACTGGGGTGCGCACAAAAATCACTCCTCCCCCTAGCTCACGCTCTCACCACAATCTCAAAGCTCAGCACGTCGAACTTGCAGAACAAGGGACACAGGGTTTATACTGGTTCGGGCCACCGATGTGGTGTAATACCCTACTATAGTCTGGTGTGGTGGATTGCCTCTTGGGCTGAGGATGAACAGGTACAAGGGAAGAACAGCCTCGTCAAGAGAGGTGTCCTTGAGCTCGGTGAGCTTGTGTGCTTGAGGATGATCTGAATGGCCCAAGATCAGTTGCCTCCTACTGTGGTGGCTAGTCCTATTTATAGAGGCCCTGGTCCTCTTCCCAAATGTAGGTGGGAAGGGATCCAACAATGGCCAAATTTGAAGGGAGACAACTAGTACAAGTTATCCTAACTAAAGGTGGTCTTCGCCTGCCAAAGGCTCTGGTGGTGACGCCGTCTTGGGCTCCACAGTGACCTCCGTCCTGCTGGTCTTGGTCTTGTTGCACCGATATGGAAACCTTTGCCTGATGCCTCGGGACTCCTCGTCTGCGCTTGCCTCTTTAGAACCAAAGAGGAACGAGTACGCTGCATGCTCTGCCACCCGCCTGGCCTTGGTCGTCATGGCTTGCGTCAGAGGAACCTCGCCAGGTGCCCCTCGCCTTGATCTCTCCGCTCCTCGTGAGCTAGCCTAGTGAGGCCGCCCCCGACGAGGTCTTGCGTCGCCTGCCTCGTGAGGCTTGTCCCCTCGCGAGGGTCTTGAGTGTCCGCTGATGAAGATGGGCCGTACAGGGCCGCTGGTGGAGCCACGCCGTGGGCCGCAGGCAGGCAAGTCTGGGGACCCCCGTTCCCCGGACGCCGACAGTAGCCCCGGGCCTAAGGCGCGCTTGGACTTGGATTCGAGGCGAAGCCAAGGGGCAAGTGCAGAGTGCCACGGGCCCTAATAGCCTGCGGCCTCGGTTGACGCATGGCGATTTATGGGACGTGGGCATCTCCACTTCCCCACGCTGCCTCAGCAACCGCTCGACTTGACGAGTCCCTGATACATGCAGAGAAAACCATCATTACCTGTGATCGTGGGGGTTGCCGGTTGGCCTTCTCCTGCTATAAATGAGGAGGGGGCAGAGCCCCCATCGCCCATCCCTTTCTGCTCTGCTCGCTTCTCCTCCCTTGCTTCATTGCCTGCAGCGACACCCATGGCGCCTGCGAAGAGGTTCTTGGCCGCAGAGAAGGGGAAGGCCCGCCAGGAGGGGCCCGGCTCGCCGCCGCCCAAGAGGGGGCGGGGCAGCCCGCGTAAGCACGCCGCGATCCCCGCCGTGGCCCTTTGCGGCCGCGGCGGTGCCTCCTCGCGCGGTGGGAGTCGTCCCGGTCGTGGCAGCCCCGTCGTTGAAGTGAGGCGCGCCATGGTTGCGCGGCCTCCCCGGCCGCGCTTCCACCCGGCGGAGGTGCTGCCGGAGTTCGTTGTGTGGTCGGAGAACCCGGCCGGCACCTGGCTTCAGCTCCCGCGCTTCTTCGCCGGCGAACTACCGGCCACGGGTCCAGGCGGTCTCTGGCTGCAGGCTGATGGCTGCTGCAGCAAGGCTTCGTAGGTCGCGGTGGAGTTCTCCGTCGCGGGCAACGCAGCCTTGGCCCGCGGCTCGCAGAAGTTTGCCTGCGCGCGCGGCCTGGGCAGGCGGTGCACACTCCACTTCAAGTATGACGGCAACGCAACCCTCTACGTGAGGGTGTTCGGGGCAGATGGTCGCCGCGTTGGGTGCTGCCCTGAGGACAATGGCAGCGGCGAGGTGCTCGGCCTTGGCGACGGTCGCGACAAGGGTGAAGGCGGGCTTGTCCTCGGTGCTGGCCGCGGCTCGTCCAGCTACTGCGACTCTTCTTCCGGTGACAGCTCCAGCAGCAGCGGCTATGACCAGCCGCCGTGCCCGCTTTGAGGGCGGTAGCGGGTCGTCTCGTTGTCGCGCCCTAGTGAAGCGCGAGGAGGGGTCTGGCTGAGTCTAGGAGAGCGCCATGGGCCCACCCTCGCGAACCGTTGCGGGGGCACGTGCCACTTTCGTTTTGTTCTTTCCTTTCTTCCTGCATTAAGAAAGAAACAAGTATGGGGCCCTGTAGGGGCGTGCAATGAACAATGATTTCCAAGTCGCTATGTTATGTTTATCGTTCCTGTGTCGTGTTGCAGCATGAGCGTTTTATGTAGGCGCGTAGAAATAACTTAGCTTGACGTGTCCGAAGTAGTTTCCGCCTTGTGAGGCGAACCTCTCCTAGTACCTGGTGAGACCTCCTTGCCATTGGCTTGGGGGGCATTGAGGAACTGCAAAAATTTGTTTAGAAACTCTTATTCTTCCAAGCCCAGGTCGTAGGCGCGGCCGGCCATTACCCAGAGCTCCTCATCGCGGTACCCGAGGGGCACGGATTAAGGGAGGAGCGCTCGAGCGAGGGTTCCTCGCGAACAACGGGAAAAATGCTCACGAGTGCACCTGTCCAGCCCCCTCGCGAGGCATGTGAGGGAGAGTACGGGCCAAAACAAAGAACCGAGGGAAGAACAGAGGAAAAGGCAATCGACCCAAGACGACAAGAAACACCAAAATGCGAACTTCCATTAAAAAGGGGCAAGCCAACAATGGAAAGCAAATGAAAAGCCACGTCCGGCACCTAGTCTAGTCTTCTCACCAGCGCGGAGCTAAGTGCCGCCACTAGGACGTGGGAGGGAGCCCCCGAGGCCCGAGGGCGGCACTCCTAAGACTCTGGGCGTGTACAGCCCCACTCATTATTACGTGAGAGTGTCATGAGCGGAGACCTTCACAGGCACGGGGCCTTGCTTCCCAGGCGCTGGGCCTTGCTTCATGGGTAGAACCTCCGGAGGTGCTGGATGTTCCAGGCGTTCTGGATGGGGACCCCGTCCTGCGTCTCTAGGCGCACGGCGCCAGGCCTGGAGACATGGGCGACCCTAAACGGGCCCTCCCACATGGGCGAGAGCTTATGCAGCCCTTCCCTGGAGAGCACCCGCCTTAGGACGAGGTCGCCCACCTCGAGCGTCCTGGAGCGGATGCTGCGGCAAGGATACCGCCGCAGCGCCTGCTGGTATCTTGCCGCTCGAAGCATGGCTTCGCGGCGGCATTCCTCCCCCAGCACAAGGTCCATCCCCCGCATGGCGTCCTGCTGCGTCTCATCAAACGCCAGGACCCGCGCGGAGCGGTGCTTGACCTCGTGAGGGAGAACCGCTCTACTCCGTAGATGAGGAAGAACGGGGTCTCACCTGTTGGCTTGGTGGCGGTGGTGCAGATGGACCACAGCACAGACGGGAGCTCATCGTGCCAGCACCTGTTGTAGGCCTCGAGCTTCTTCTTGAAGGTCCTGGTCTTGAGGCCTCTCAGGACCTCCGCGTTGGCGCGTTCGGCTTAACCATTGCTCCTGGGGTGTGCCCCCGAAGCGTAGCAGATCTGCGTTCCAAGGTTAGCACAATATGTCTTGAAGAGATTGCTAGTGAACTACGAGCCGTTGTCGGTGATGATGCGATTGGGGACCCCGAACCGGCTCACGAGACCCTTGATGAACTTGACTACAGATCCGGCCGGGATGGTGCGGACAGTTTCTACCTCCGCCCATTTGGTGAACTTGTCGATGGCGACGTAGACGTAGCGGTAGCCCCCAGGCGCTCGAGGGAACGGGCCTAAGATATCCAGCCCCCGAACTGCGAATGGCCACGAGAGCAGGATGGTCTGGAGGCCCTGAGCTGGCTGATGGATCTGCTTGGCGTGGAATTGGCAGGCCTTGCAGGACTTCACCAACTCGGTTGCGTCGTTGAGCGCCGTAGGCCAGTAGAACCTGCTGCGAAATGCCTTGCCGACGAGGTTTCGTGACGACGAGTAGTGCCCGTAGTCTCCATTGTGTATGTCAGCTAGCAACTCGTTCCCCTGTTCCCTGGAGATGCATCGCAAGGAAACATCATTTGGCCGCTTCCTGTATAACTCACCGACCTGTATGCAGTATGCCGTAGCCTGTCGGGCCACGCGCTCCGTGTACTCCTCTTTCTTCGTCAGCGTCCCTTGCGTCAGGTATTCCTTGAACTCCTTGGTCCAGCACCCCTCCTGAGGCTCGAGCTCTAGGAGTAGGCGTGCTCTCGAGGTCGGGGCGCAGGCCGGGGCTCCCGAGGCAGGTGGTTGGGGGAGTTCCACCCGAGGCGGTGCCGGCCCTGAAAGCAGAGGTGCTGCCGAAGGCTTGAAGAGCTGCTCCTCAAAGACTCCAGGCTCTTGGGGTTGTTGCTTGGACGCCCTTTTGGCGATGTCGTCAGCCTCCTTGTTCGTGCCACGGGGCACGTGCTGCAACTCTAGACCCAGGAAATGCTTTTCCATTTTGCATACCTCCGCGAGGTATGCCTCCATGTGCTCATCCCTTGGCTCATATACCTTGTTGGAGAAGTTGACGAGGGGCTGCGAGTCGCCCCTGATGGTGAGGCGCTTAACCCCCAGGGCCACCACAGCCTTATGGCCAGCGATGAGGCCTTCGTACTCCGTGATGTTGTTGGAGACCTTCTCGCCTTGCTGGAAGCAGAGCTGCACGGCGTAGTAGAGCTTGTCCTGAGTGGGCGAGATGAGCACTGCTCCAGCTCCCGCGCCCTGGCATGCGAACACGCCATCGATATACATGACTCAGCCATCTGGTTCTTCACTTCCTGGCGAGAGGGATCGGTCCTCGCCTGCTTCAAACCCCGGGGCATCAGTCCATTCTGCTACGAAGCCGGCGAGCGCGGCTCCCTTGACGACCCTTGTTGTGCTGAACTCCAACTGGAATGCTTGCAGCTCGATGTTCCATTCGACAACTCTTCCCGCAGCGTTGGGGCTCTTGATTACCCTCTCCAGCAGGTAGGCCGAGATGACCTTTATTGGGTGACCTTGGAAGTAGTGTTGGAGTTTATGTGAGGCCACCAAGAGCGCGAGCAAGAGCTTCTGAGGCATGGGATACCGTGCTCTTGCATCTGGCAGTACTGTGCTGACGAAGTACAATTGGGTGCTCGACGAGGGCGGGAGCATCGACGGAGCCTGCACCTGCCAGAGGTTGGGGCGTCTCCTGAGGCGTCGGGACCCCAAGAGCCTGGTCGCCCACTGGGGCCTCTGCTGGCCCGCGAACGCCGCCTTGCTGGGCTTGGTCACTCGTTGGTGTTGCTGCAGCCTTTGCGGTGCCCTCTTGGTCCTACATCGCCCCGGCTGGGGGTGCGGTACGGCGTGGAAGACCCTTGTCCTGGCGTTCTTCCCGAACCGCCACTAGAGCTGCGCTAGCGGAGTAGGGAGTGGCGGCAAGGTAAAGCACCAGGGGCTCGAGAGGGCGAGGCGCCACCATCACCGGAGGGCTGGTCAGGTATCTCTTGAGGTCTTGAAATGCCTGGTCAGCCTCCGAGGTCCACTCGAACGGGCCCTTCTTCTTCATCAGCTTGAAGAATGGCAGGGTGCGCTCTCCCAGCTTGGAGATGAAGCGCCCCAGCAAGGTCACGCAGCCTGCAAGCTTCTGCATCTCCTTGAGAGTTTGTGGCGGGCTCATGTCTTCTATCGCCTTGACCTTCTCCGGGTTAGCCTCGATCCCCCTGTGGGACACGAGGAAGCCCAGCAGCTTGCCGGAGGGGACACCGAACACACACTTCTCTGGGTTGAGCCGCAGGTCTACCTGGCGCAGGCTTGCGAAGGTCTCCTCCAGGTCTTGAATCAACTACTCTTCATGCGCATCAGCCATTTGACACAGTGATGGAAAATTCTTGAGTGAAAACAAGGACTTCAGAGCAGACTATGCTATCTGCCGAAGCGCATATCTCGCTGGTTACGAATAGCTCCTCAGAGGACGATTCAGAGACAGATGACCAGTCCTATTCCCCCCCCCCCCGAGGTGTATGCTCTAACTTGGCAGGGTTATGTTGCTCATATCGTGCATATGGTGTCTTGCATTGCCATGTCATTTGCTTAGTTTAGAAATGCTTTGTGTGAATGCCACCTGTTTAGTGTCTAATTACCATATATGTGAATTATGCAATGCCATCTTGTTGCAAGACATTATATATGCGAATTATGTAATGCTATCTTGTTGCAAGGCATTATATATGTGAATTATGCAATGCCACGCTGTTTAGCAATCATCATATATGTGAATTATATCATGCTATCCTTTTTTTGTATTACATGTTCCATTTGTCGACAACGTTTGTATATTCAACTACTCTTCATGTGCATCAGCCATTTGAAGCGGTGATGGAAGTATCTGGAGTGAAAACTAGGTATTCAGAGTAGACAATGCTACCTGCTGAAGCAGACATCTTGCTGGTTACAGATAGCTCCTCAGAGGAGGATTCAGAGATAGATGACCAGTTGTAGCGACCAGACCTCAAACAGTCTGTGCTGCTGTGCACCAGTGTCATCCCTGGATCAGTAATGCTGACACGCACAGTACAAATGGAGGATTTATAACAGAGTAGCAATCACACACTTATTACAACGAGTATCTCAAGAGAGAAATAAGTATGACAAATATGGCTTAAGGCCATCTAAATACGATAACAGCGGAAGACTTGGAAGATAAGTGAGTCCATCAACTCCAACGGCATCACTGAGTATAAGACCACGACCTAAGGCTCCTTACTCGTCGTCTGAAAAGTCTGCAACATGAAACGTTGCAGCCCGAAAACGGGTCAGCACATGGAATATGCTGGCAATGTAACACATAGAGAGTAATGAATATAATAATGCTATACTACATGCATATATGGCTGGTAGAAGGCTCTATGGTTACAGTTTTGCGAAAAGCCAATTTTTCCCTACAGCAAAGGAATAAATTTTATTTAACTATCATGGTGGTTGTTAAACATTGAGAATGGTTGACAGCATTCTCAATCCCAATTAAGTATCATCATCAAACCCAACAAAATTAATTAAAGTAACATGATGAGATTCACATGATAATCCAAGTACTAGATACTCAAGATGTCCATAACCGGGGACACGGCTAACCATGATTAGTTTATACACTCTGCAGAGGTTTGTGCACTTTTCCCCACAAGACTCGATCGCCTCCGCTTGATTCTCGCACTACATGATGTTTGAGAAACGGATGACCGAGACACAGTCTTTCAGAAACAATAACTCTTTACTCCGGGTGGACAGTTACACCTACTTTCCCCTACATCTGCTAGCCCACCTCTTCAAGAGATCATGTAACCTACTCAACTATGCTAGAGCCCATAATAGCTTGTGGCTGCACACGGAAGTTTCTAGCATGAATAATCTCATGATCCCTTTGAACCTGGGTGGCGGTCCAAAAGAAAAACAGGCAATCCTGGAATACCCAGGTACCTCAATCCACCCAGATGTGAGTTTTAGTTGCCACCTTAAGGTTAACCATTAATTAACAATCTCACATCTGTCATGGTAACACTCAAACCCAATCCACGTCTACTAGCATAGCATAGCAATATGAGCAAACGTAGAAGTAACTCCCAAGGGTTTGATAACAAAACAGGGCAATAGGTACTACCTCATCTACTTCCCAATACCCACAATTTAATTAGATCCTAATCATGCAATTGTTTGAGGATTGGTCTAATGCAATAAAACTGGGTAGTAAAGAAGTATGATCAAAGTGTTACTTGCCTTGCTGATGATCCGTGAAACCTAGAGATTCGAAGTAGCAAGCGGCACACTCCGGGTACTCTATCGCAAACAAACAAGCAAACAATAAGCACTCATCTAATGCATAGGTAAAACTCAAATAAAGATCTAACCAGAAAGTTCAACTTAAGAAGTCCGGTTTGAAAAAAGAATCAAATCAAACGAAGCAACGAAAGTCAAATGGCGAAAGAAACAAGCTTCGTTTACTAATCTGGATCTAAGTCAAATTTTATAGTAGCAAAAACTTGTTTGAATAGGTTAAATGGAAAGAGAATTTCGAGACGAAACTCTAGGCGCTTGAATCGCCTGATTCCGATAAATGAGCTAAAAGATAAACTAAAACGAAAAATAGATCAGAAATCGCGATCTGGGAAATCGCGGAAAATCCGACGAAAAAGAAAACTGACGAACAGTTAAACGAATGGACGGATCGGTGGACGTTCATTAACTGCTACAAACCGACGAACACGTTCATTAAAATGAACGGATCGGTGGACGTTCACTAACTAACTAAACCAAAAGAAAAATAAACCGATGTATTTAAAAAAATAAATCTAGGGTTTCGAAAAAAAATAAACCGAACGGTTTTAAAAAAACGGCACGGTGGCGGCGGCTCGGCTATACCTCCGGCGAGGTATTCCGGCGGGCGGGACGGGGCTCCGGCTGGGTCTTCGGGTGCGGCGAGGGGCAGCGGGGCTCGGGGAGGAGACGGGCGGCGGCGTTCGGGGCTTCCCAAGGCGGCGGCGATGGGCGGCTCCGGCGCGGCTCCTCCGGGCGGCGTCGGGTGCGGGGCGGGGTCGGGACGGGGTGAGGAGAGGGCGGTGGGGCTGGGGTACTTAAGGAGGGGGGGGTGCCGTGGGGAAGGGGGCGAAGGCGGCGGTGGCGCCGTCCTCGAGTAGGACTCGGGCGGCGGCGGGTCTCCGGGTCGGGGACGACTCGGGCGGGAGCTGGGCCGTCGGCCCAGTCGGCGCTCGCGCGTTTTTTTTAATAAATAAATTCCGCCGAACCTAAAAAAATCATAGAAAAATATAAAAAAATCCAAAAATGCTAAAACAAATTTTCACCGTCTAATTAAAATAATTAGAACGAGATGAACATTTTCTTGGCCCAAAAATGCAGTTTTGAAAACGTGCAACCTTTTTTTAATGCAAATAAAATCCGAATAAAATGAAATATTTGATTTTAATATTTTTTCTCCAATATTTCCATTATTTTGGAGAAGTCATATTTTCTCCTCTCATATTTTAATATGAAATATTTTCGGAGAGAAAAATAAATTAAACCAAAAATCCTCGTTTCATTATTTGATAAAAATCAAATATGAAAACCGCGAAAAATCCCCAACTCTCTCCGAGGGTCCTTGAGTTGCTTAGGATTTTCGAGGATTTGCCAAAATGCAATAGAATATGCTATGCAATGATGATCTAATGTATAACATTCCAAATTGAAAATTTGGGATGTTACAAACGTACCCCCCTTAAGATGAATCTCGCCCTCGAGATTCGGGTTGGCTAGAAAATAGGTGAGAGTGGTTCTTCCGTAGATCTTCCTCTCGCTCCCAGGTTGCTTCGTCCTCGGTATGGTGACTCCACTGAACTTTGCAAAACTTGATAACCTTGCTGCGGGTGACTCGGCTGGCATACTCAAGAATTTAACTAGTTTCTCCTCATAGGTCAAGTCACTATCCAACCGAATCGCTTCCAGTGGCACTGTATCTCCCAGTGGTATCTCGGCCATCTCTGCGTGGCACTTCTTCAACTGGGAAACGTGAAATACATCATGAACTCCTGACAATCCTTCAGGCAATTCCAGTTTGTAAGCAACTTCTCCCATACGCTCCAAAATTTTGTATGGTCCTACAAAACGTGGCGCTAACTTTCCTTTAACTCCAAAGCGCTTAACTCCTCGAAGTGGTGATACTCGTAGGTAAACTCTGTCTCCGACTTCGTGAACTGTCTCCTTGCGTTTGGAATCCGCATAACTCTTCTGCCTGGACTGGGCTACCTTGAGCCTATCGCGAATCAATTTCACCTTCTGTTCTGATTCCTTAATCAAGTCTGGTCCAAACAACTGGCGGTCTCCAACTTCGTTCCACAACAAGGGTGTTCTGCACCTCCTTCCGTACAAAGCTTCGAAAGGGGCCATCTTCAAACTGGATTGGTAACTGTTGTTGTAAGAAAACTCTGCATACGGCAAATTGTCGTCCCAACTAGATCCATAATCTAGCGCACAAGCTCTCAGCATATCTTCCAAAATCTGATTGACTCTCTCGGTCTGTCCGTCTGTCTGTGGATGAAAGGCTGTACTGAACTCTAGCCTGGTACCCAAAGTTTCATGTAACTGATTGCAAAACTTTGAAGTAAACTGGGTTCCTCTATCTGATACAATGGTCCTCAGAACTCCATGCACACATACGATCCTGGTCATGTATATCTTTGCCAACTTAGCACTGGTGTAAGTGGTCTTCACTGGGATGAAATGAGCTACTTTCGTCAAACGATCGACTACAACCCATATCGAGTCATAGCCTGAACGAGTCCTGGGCAATCCCGTGATAAAATCCATGCGAAGTTTATCCCATTTCCATTCGGGTATCGGCAATGGCTGTAGCAATCCTGCTGGCTTCTGATGCTCTGCCTTCACTCTCTGACATACATTGCAAACTGCTACATACTCTGCAATATCCTTCTTCATTCCGGTCCACCAGAAAGTATCCTTCAAATCCAAATACATCTTGGTATTTCCTGGGTGAATCGAATACGGTGAATCATGGGCCTCTTGCAAGATCAACTTCCTGATCTCCGGATCATTGGGCACATAAACGCGGTCCTCAAACCATAAGGTATCGTGCTCATCCTCACGAAATCCCTTGGCTTTTCCTTTGCTCATCCTTTCCTTTATCTCGTCAATCTCCTTGTCTGTCTTCTGAGCTTCTCTGATCTTTTCCATCAAGGTAGACTGAATCTCCAACGTTGTTAAATAGCCTCTTGGAACTATCTCCAAACATAGCTCGTGAAGATCCTCTGCTAATAATTTCGGTAACTCTCTGGTCATGAGTGTGTTGACATGGCTCTTGCGGCTCAACGCATCTGCTACTACGTTAGCCTTCCCTGGGTGATAATGCAATCTCATATCATAATCCTTAATGAGCTCCAACCATCTCCTTTGCCTGAGATTCAACTCCTTCTGCGTGAAAATGTACTTCAAACTCTTGTGATCCGTGTACACCTCACAGTGATTTCCGATGAGAAAATGTCTCCATGTCTTCAACGTATGCACTACGGCTGCTAACTCCAAATCATGGGTGGCATAATTCTTCTCATGGGGTTTAAGTTGTCGTGAAGCATATGAAACAACTCTTCCCTCCTGCATTAGCACTGCTCCAAGTCCTCGACGTGAAGCGTCGCAATATACTTCATAATCCTTGCGTTGATCTGGCAGAATCAGCACTGGTGATGTAACCAAACGTTTCTTCAACTCTTGGAAACTAGCTTCACATTCCTCAGTCCAATTGAATTTGGTGTCCTTCTTTAACAGCTCTGTCATGGGCTTAGCAATCCTTGAGAAATTCTCAATGAACCTCCGGTAGTATCCTGCAAGTCCAAGAAAACTCCGGATCTCTCCAACTGATGCGGGTGATTCCCAGCTTGTTACTGTGTCGACTTTGGTGGGGTCTACTGCTATTCCTTCTCCGGATATAACATGTCCGAGGAATCCAACTTCCTTCAGCCAAAACTCACATTTGCTGAACTTGGCGTATAACTGATGTTCTCTGAGCTTCTCAAGTACCAAACGCAAATGCTCCTTATGCTCCTCTTCGTTCTTTGAGTAGACCAAAATGTCATCAATGAACACTACGACGAACTTATCCAAAAACTCCATAAACACTTTGTTCATCAGGTTCATGAAATAGGCAGGTGCGTTAGTCAGACCAAATGACATAACGGTATACTCATATAGCCCATACCTGGTGGTAAAAGCCGTCTTAGGTATATCCTGCTCTCGAATCTTTAACTGATGGTATCCTGATCGTAGATCGATCTTGGAAAATACCTTAGCTCCTTGTAATCGGTCAAACAAATCATTGATCATCGGCAGTGGGTACTTATTTTTGATGGTCACTTCATTCAATCCTCGATAATCAACAACCATCCTCAACGATCCATCTTTCTTCTCCACTAGAAGTACGGGTGATCCCCAAGGTGAAGAACTTGGGCGAATATAGCCTTTATCCAGTAACTCCTTAATCTGCTTCTTAATTTCTTCCAAATCCTTAGCGGGCATCCTGTACGGTCTCTTAGATATCGGCCCTGTGCCTGGCAAAAGTTCAATCAAAAACTCTATGTCTCTATCTGGTGGCATGCCTGGCAACTCTTCTGGAAATACATCCGGGTAATCCTTCACCACTGGTACTTCTTCCTGTACAACTCCTGATAAGGAATTTACTTGAGTCCTCTTCGGCACATGCCGGGATACATACTTAATCCTTCTCCCTTCTGGGGTGGTAAGCAAAATCGTCTTACTGGCGCAATCGATGTTTCCCCCATACATCGATAACCAATCCATACCCAATATCACATCCAATCCTTGCGACTCCAAAACTATTAGGTCTGAGGGGAAAACATGCCTACCTATGGCCAATGGCATCTGAAAACATCCTTGGCTTGCCATATACTCTGCTCCTGGCGAGGTTACTAACATAGGTGTTCTGAGAACTTTGGTGGGCAACTTAAACTTATCCACAAATCCCCTTGATATGTATGAATGCGATGCACCAGTATCAAAAAGAACGATTGCAGTAAATGACTTAACCAAAAACTTACCTATTACTGCATCTGGCTGAGCTTCAACCTCCTCCATGCTAACGTGGTTCACATGTCCTTTGTTGAAAGGGTTTGGCTTCTTCCCAGAGCTTCCATTGCCATTTCCATTCTGGGCTTCAGGACATTCATTGGCATAATGTCCAGTCTTCTGGCACTTAAAGCAAGTGACTTGGCTCAGGTCTCTCTTAGCTGGGGTTGAAGGGTTGGTACGGTTCTGGCCGTTGCTTCCTCCATTCCCATTACCATTCTTGGGGCCATTATGGTTGTGCGAACTACCTCCTCCATGGGTATGCTGAAACTGTCCTCCCGATTTCGGGGTAAAACGTGGCTTCTGCTGAGCTCCAGAATTGTACTTCCCTTGTCCATACTTCCTCTTATGGTTTTCAATCTGCTGCTGCTTCCCTTCAATCATGAGAGCTCTATCGACCAACTCCTGGTAGTTGTTGAAGGTTGCTACCATCAACTGCATACTCAGCTCATCATTCAGTCCTTCCAGAAACTTCTCCTGCTTGGCTGCATCTGTAGCAACGTCATCTGGAGCATAACGTGCTAACTTACTAAAGTCCTCCACATACTGGCCTACGGTGCGTCCTCCTTGGCGTAGGTTGCGAAACTCACGCTTCTTCATGGCCATAGCTTCTGCTGAAACATGGGCAGTACGGAAAGCTTGCTGAAACTGGTCCCATGTGACAGTGTCAATAGGGTGTGTGGCTGTGTAATTCTCCCACCATGATGCTGCGGGTCCATCAAGCTGATGTGCGGCAAATCGCACTCTCTCCGCATCTGTGCATCCTGCAGTGGTCAACTCCCTTCCAACTTTGCGGAGCCAATCATCTGCAACAATCGGCTCGGTGCTGCTGGAAAACACCGGCGGATTTAGCCTCAAGAAACGGGCTAAGTGATCAACAGGTGGTGGTGGTGGGTTGTTGTTGTTGTTGTTGTTTCCTTGGTTCTGTACTAATACTTGCATCAGGGCATTCTGCTGCTGAATCAACTGAGTGATCTCCGGTGGGAAAACAAATCCGGTGTCGCGTCTCGGAGGCATCTGATAGGTTTAGAAAAGATGAGAATTTAGAATAGAATGAGGTCTAGAGGGAAAACACTACCCATATGCACATGAGACAAACACAAACAATATCACTCAATCAAACAAGGCATACAATCGATCTAACTATCGTTACAAAGTGCTCGGACTATACTATATACATGGGGGAAATACTACTACTGATTATGGGGGTCTACTAGAAATTTTGATCGGTCGAAGACTCCATGATATCTGCTCCAGCTTCATCAACAAAGTCATCTTCACTGGGGTCCGAGTCGGTGTCGTCGATGATGATGTAGTTATCCGGGCAAGTAGAATCGTCATCTTCTCCTCCTGGTGCTGGGTCTCCCATGAATACTCCGATCTTCTTTATCAGGTCGTCATTCTTTTCCAACAACGTGGCGATCTCCTCCTCATATCCATCGCGCGTAGACTTGAGTTCTTCCTCCAACTCCGTGATCTTGGTCAATGCCTTCTTCAGATCTATCATGTCTGCGCACATCTGGTTCTCCTGGCGACGAATGTGTTGGTTTTGCTCCTGGATGAAAGCTGCAATTGATCCATCCTTCTTGGTGCTGATCATCTCCCATTGCTCATCTCGGCGTCCACAAATCTGATAAATAGTATCCTTAAGCTCCCTGTGGTAGACTTCTCCAATGCGTCCCATAGAGATGTGGGCTGCCATGCTCTTCCCTAAACTCCAGGTTGGTGCATCAAAGGAAAACTCTATAGGCTCAGTGACTGGCGTAAACGTCCTTCCTGGAACTTGAACTTGAATCTTCCAGCGCTCCTCTTCTGGTAGTGTGGCTTTGTAAGTCCCGGTGAAGCTTGGTATTCCGATGTTCAGGTACTTAGTGACTTCCTTCAAGTGTCGTCCAAAAGGTGTATCTTCATCCGGTTGCATGAACTTGTTCCTTGCATCCGCCATTCCTAAAAGAGTAGAAAGTGGAGAGGAGTCAGAAATGAGAAGAGAGTAGTGTTCTAGGGTTTAAGCTTAGTGGTCGTGTCCTACAGTCAGCGTGTGCTCTGATACCACCTTTGTAGCGACCAGACCTCAAACAGTCTGTGCTGCTGTGCACCAGTGTCATCCCTGGATCAGTAATGCTGACACGCACAGTACAAATGGAGGATTTATAACAGAGTAGCAATCACACACTTATTACAACGAGTATCTCAAGAGAGAAATAAGTATGACAAATATGGCTTAAGGCCATCTAAATACGATAACAGCGGAAGACTTGGAAGATAAGTGAGTCCATCAACTCCAACGGCATCACTGAGTATAAGACCACGACCTAAGGCACCTTACTCGTCGTCTGAAAAGTCTGCAACATGAAACGTTGCAGCCCGAAAACGGGTCAGCACATGGAATATGCTGGCAATGTAACACAT
The DNA here is from genome assembly GCF_018294505.1 of Triticum aestivum. NCBI lineage: Eukaryota > Viridiplantae > Streptophyta > Magnoliopsida > Poales > Poaceae > Triticum > Triticum aestivum. The sequence continues at coordinate 268,331,698 of NC_057799.1, read as the reverse complement.
AGAGAGTAATGAATATAATAATGCTATACTACATGCATATATGGCTGGTAGAAGGCTCTATGGTTACAGTTTTGCGAAAAGCCAATTTTTCCCTACAGCAAAGGAATAAATTTTATTTAACTATCATGGTGGTTGTTAAACATTGAGAATGGTTGACAGCATTCTCAATCCCAATTAAGTATCATCATCAAACCCAACAAAATTAATTAAAGTAACATGATGAGATTCACATGATAATCCAAGTACTAGATACTCAAGATGTCCATAACCGGGGACACGGCTAACCATGATTAGTTTATACACTCTGCAGAGGTTTGTGCACTTTTCCCCACAAGACTCGATCGCCTCCGCTTGATTCTCGCACTACATGATGTTTGAGAAACGGATGACCGAGACACAGTCTTTCAGAAACAATAACTCTTTACTCCGGGTGGACAGTTACACCTACTTTCCCCTACATCTGCTAGCCCACCTCTTCAAGAGATCATGTAACCTACTCAACTATGCTAGAGCCCATAATAGCTTGTGGCTGCACACGGAAGTTTCTAGCATGAATAATCTCATGATCCCTTTGAACCTGGGTGGCGGTCCAAAAGAAAAACAGGCAATCCTGGAATACCCAGGTACCTCAATCCACCCAGATGTGAGTTTTAGTTGCCACCTTAAGGTTAACCATTAATTAACAATCTCACATCTGTCATGGTAACACTCAAACCCAATCCACGTCTACTAGCATAGCATAGCAATATGAGCAAACGTAGAAGTAACTCCCAAGGGTTTGATAACAAAACAGGGCAATAGGTACTACCTCATCTACTTCCCAATACCCACAATTTAATTAGATCCTAATCATGCAATTGTTTGAGGATTGGTCTAATGCAATAAAACTGGGTAGTAAAGAAGTATGATCAAAGTGTTACTTGCCTTGCTGATGATCCGTGAAACCTAGAGATTCAAAGTAGCAAGCGGCGCACTCCGGGTACTCTATCGCAAACAAACAAGCAAACAATAAGCACTCATCTAATGCACAGGTAAAACTCAAATAAAGATCTAACCAGAAAGTTCAACTTAAGAACTCCGGTTTGCAAAAAGAATCAAATCAAACGAAGCAACGAAAGTCAAACGGCAAAAGAAACAAGCTTCGTTTACTAATCTGGATCTAAGTCAAATTTTACAGTAGCAAAAACTTGTTTGAATAGGTTAAATGTTAAGAGAATTTCGAGACGAAAGTCTAGGCGCTTGAATCGCCTGATTCCGATAAACGAGCTAAAAGATAAACTAAAACGAAAAACAGATCAAAAATCGCGATCTGGGAAATCGCGGAAAATCCGACGAAAAAGAAAACTGACGAACAGTTAAACGAACGGACGTTCGTTAGCTGCGACAAACCGACGAACACGTTCGTTAAAACGAACGGATCGGTGGACGTTCACTAACTAACTAAACCAAAAGAAAATAAACCGATCTATTTAAAAAAAACTAAATCTAGGGTTTCGGAAAAAATAAACCGAACGGTTTTAAAAAAACCGGCACGGTGGCGGCGGCTCGGCTATACCTCCGGCGAGGTATTCCGGCGGGCGGGACGGTGCTCCGGCGGGGTCTTCGGGTGCGGCGAGGGGCGGTGGGGCTCGGGAAGGCGACGGGCGACGTCGAGGGGCAGCGGGCGGCGGCGTTCGGGGCTTCCCGAGGCGGCGGCGATGGGCAGCTCCGGCGCGGCTCCTCCTGGCGGCGTCGGGTGCGTGGCGGGGTCGGGACGGGGTGAGGAGAGGGCGGCGGGGCTGGGGTACTTAAAGAGGGGGGGTGCCGTGGGGACGGGGGCGAAGGTGGCGGCGGCGTCGTCCTCGAGTAGGACTCGGGCGGCGGCGGGTCTCCAGGTCGGGGACGACTCGGGCGGGAGCTGGGCCGTCAGCCCAGTCGGTGCTCGCGCGTTTTTTTTAAATAAATAAATTCCGCCGAACCTAAAAAAATCGTAGAAAAATAAATAAAAAATCCAAAAATGCCAAAACAAATTTTCACCGTCTAATTAAAATAATTAGATCGAGATGAACATTTTCTTGGCCCAAAAATGCAGTTTTGAAAACGTGCAACCTTTTTTTAATGCAAATAAAATTGCAAATAAAATCCGAATAAAATCAAATATTTGATTTTAATATTTTTCCTCCAATATTTCAATTATTTTGGAGAAGTCATATTTTCTCCTCTCATATTTTAATATGAAATATTTTTCGGAGAGAAAAATAAATTAAACGAAAAATCCTCGTTTCATTATTTGATAAAAATCAAATATGAAAACCGCGAAAAATTCCCAACTCTCTCCAAGGGTTCTTGAGTTGCTTAGGATTTTTGAGGATTTGCCAAAATGCAATAAAATATGCTATGCAATGATGATCTAATGTATAACATTCGAAATTGAAAATTTGGAATGTTACACCAGTCCTATTTCCCCCCTGAGGTCTATGCTCAAACTTGCCAGGGTTATATTACTCATGTCATGCATGTTGTCTTGCATTGCTTAGTTTTTACATCATATATGCGACTGCCCTCTGCTTACTTGCTTAGTATATAAATCATATAATTGAATTATATCATGCCATCATGTTTACATAGACAACATATATCTGAATTATGGCATGGCAACCCATTTAATAAAGACATCATATAGTTATATCATCTTATCCTATTTAGTGTTTATAGTCATCATATTTTGAATTATGTCATTCTATCCGTGAATCATATCATGCTATCATGTTTTCATAGGCGGCATGTATGTGAATTATGGCATGCCAACCTATTTAATAAATACATTATATAGTTATATCATGTCATCCAGTTTACATAGTCATCATATTTTGAACTATGTCTTCCCATCCTTTTTAGTTAGCCATCATATATGTGAAATTGTGTCATGCTATCCTGTTTAGTTAGCCATCATATATGTGAACTTGTGTCATGCTATCCTATTTGGTTAGACAACATAAATGTGAATTATTTCATGCCCTCTTTTATTCCCCACTATCCATTGCACCTGTCTATCATACAATGTCTGTACATTCAATTACTTTTCTTGTTTATCAGCCATTTGAACTGGAGAGGGTGATGGCAGTATCTAAGGGAGTAACAACACGGTCTTCAGAAAAGATAGTGCTACCAGTCGATGCTGATAGAACCATGGTTGTACTTGCCCAAGAACCAGCCCCACCACACATAACCCAGACTCTCGCAGATTGTACCCCTTCCCAGTTGGACAGAGAACCAGCTACACCCCTTCTATCCCCTACCCCAGCAGATAGTAACCCAGTTCTAGTTGACACAACACTATCTCCACCACAGAGCATCCAAACACGAGCAGTTAGTAATGGAACAGTAGTGCCCAAAGCACGGGGACCACCACTCCGAAGCCCAACTCAATGCTTATCAGGTTCTGTAGCTATGGTTCATGCTCCTTTGCTCTTGCATCACTTTATTTACTAATACCAACTATTTCCAAATTTGAAGGATGGAATTGAAACTCCGATGGCGCAATAGTATGTTTTAAACCTGTTTCTTTAACTGGTTTGCTGTTGTAACTTGCTCTATGTTGATTTCAGTTTCAATTGAATAAATAGCTATGTTCTCATGTCATGCACATTACAAGTGTTGTTATTGCTTTGTAGTTTCCCACACTTATATTCTTTCTATTCTACTTTGTCTTAAATAGATATTATTTGAACTATGTCTTTATCTTGATTTGGCAACACAAACTAGAATGATATAGACCATTGAAAGGATCGAGAAGAGGTGTCTAGAGGGGGGGGGGGGTGAATAGACTCTAATCAAGAAAAGTTGCAGTTTTTAATTTCCTTAAGTTGATGTGGAGTTTTGGCACAAGTTTAAACAATCACAATACATATGAAGCAAGCATGACAAGAGTATATGAGCATCGGAAAGTAAAGCATGCAAGTTGCAAGAATGTAAAGTGGAGGGATTGGAGTGTGCAAACACAATTTGGAGACACGGAGATTTTTTATCCGTGGTTCCGATAGGTGGTGCTATCGTACATCCACGTTGATGGAGACTTCAACCCACGAAGGGTAATGGTTGCGCGAGTCCACGGAGGGCTCCACCCACGAAGGGTCCACGAAGAAGCAACCTTGTCCATCCCACCATGGCCGTCGCCCACGAAGGACTTGCCTCACTCGGGTAGATCTTCACGAAGTAGGCGATCTCCTTGCCCTTACAAACTCCTTGGTTCAACTCCACAATCTTGACGGAGGCTCCCAAGTGACACCTAGCCAATCTAGGAGACACCGCTCTCCAAGAAGTAACAAATGGTGTGTTGATGATGAACTCCTTGCTCTTGTGCTTCAAATGATAGTCTCCCCAACACTCAACTCTTTCTCATAGGATTGGATTTGGTGGAAAGATGATTTGAGTGGAAAGCAACTTGGCAAAGGCTAGAGATCAAGATTTATGTGGTTGGAATGAAATGTCTTAACCTCAACACAAGTGTAGGTGATTCTCTCTCAGAAAATGCATGTTGGAACTGTAGGCATGTTCTGATGGCTCTCTCCATGAACGAAGAGTGGGTGGAGGGGTATATATAGCCTCCACACAAAATCTAACCGTTACACACAAATCACCAAACTCGGTGGGACCAAATCGTTAAACTCGGTCAGACCGATTTAGTTCATAATGTGACCGTTAGGGTTTTCGGTGGGACCGACATGTCAACTTGGTCAGACTGATTGCGTTAGGGCTAGGGCATAACATAATCTCGGTGAGACCGATTACACAAACTCAGTGAGACCGATTTTGGTAATAGACAAACAGAGAGTTGGTCAGGCAAACTCGGTGGGACCGATTCACTCATCTCGGTTGGACCGAAATGTTACGAAGGGGTGACAGAGAGTTTGCATTGCAATCTTGGTGGGACCGATTGCATATTTTGGTGAGACCGAAGTTATTGCAATAGGCAACAGAGAGTTTGCAATACCATCTCGGTGAGACCGAGATCCCTATCGGTGAGACCGAAAAGACTAGGGTTTCTGGCTGTGGCTATGTCAATTGAACTTGGTGGCGCCGGATAGAAAGTTTCGGTGGGGCCGAGTTTGACTTTTGGTTTGGGACATATGTGGATGTGAGAAAGTGGTTGAGGGCTTTGGAGCATATCACTAAGAACTTTGAGCAAGCAAGCCATTAAAGCAACACCTCATCCCCTCTTAATAGTATTGGCTTTCCTATGGACTCAATGTGATCTTGGATCACTAAAATAGAAAAGGTAGAGTCCTGAGCTTTGAGATTGATCCAATCCTTTGTCCTCAGCAACTTGAAGAGGTTCCACATCCTCTAGTCCATGCCACTCCATTGTTGAACTTATCTGAAACATACTAGGTAGAAGCATTAGTCCAACAAGAGATATGTTGACATTAATTACCAAACCCACCAAGGGAGCACTTGTGCTTTCAATCTCCCCCTTTTTGGTAATTGATGACAACATACATCAAAGCTTTAGATAAAGATATAGGGAATAACAAGTAAAGCTTTGCAAGGACATGTAACATGCATAGGCTCCCCCTACATGTATGCAATCATGTCAATATGGAACATAAGAGCATATGAGTGCATAATAATGACAGAGCAAGCAATGAGTTACATGTATCTTGGCTACATGCATCAGAGCAAATGATGTAAATATGGGAAATGTACCTTCATGCTCATGAGTCCTTCTTGCAAACAGAATGTACAACAGCAAGAAATCCTCATACACATGACTGTGATGCATACACTTACCTTGTGGTCTTGAGTTGGCATAGGAAGGAGTGAACCTGAGTAAACAAGGTTAGATAACACAGATGCACCTACTAGCCAGAGCAAACAATAGAAACCACAAGAGTACCAAGACTGGGATGACATGTATAGAGTGAGTACTAAGTACTCTATTGGATATAGACATGTCCCCAAAGGTAAAGATGTGTAATGAATTCAATAATTTCCTTCCCTTAGATGTCTTGCTCCCCCTGAATCTATCATGGGATACTGGGAGAAGATAGGGAACAGAAAAACAAAGCAAAGACCAGAAACAGAGCTAATGCAAACAATCAAATATGAACATGTCTTTTCCCTCTTAAAGACATGTGACTTCTCTCCTCTTGAACACCAAGCATCTGGGGTTTCTACTCTCTCCCCCTGAGTATTCTCTCCCCTTATATGAATGATTAAGCTTTTGATGTGATCTCTCTCTCCCCCTTTGACATCAGTTTCCAAGAAGGGTTCTTCTGGATTTTGTTTCAAATGGGTTTGGTCCTTGAGTCACAGAGCAAAGCAGCAAGTCGAATGGGATGGTGGTAGAGGAAAAGTATCATTGAGTGGAGCTGGAATAAAAGGAATGCAGGAACAAGTGGCAAACTGTCTTTTCTGCAGTTTAAATTGGTAGCACCGAGTTGTGTGCTTCGGTGGCACCGAAAGAATTCGGTTGGAATGAAGAAAACAAACTGGCGTGACCGAGTTCATCACAGTGAAAACACTTGTCACCTCAGCTCACTAGACAATTACGATCTCACAAGGATTTGCAAGGAATTAGCTGAAAGATTTGCAAAGAATTGGATGCAGGGAATACAAAAAAATAGAAAAGGAATCTAGATGAAGTTTTTTTTGAAAGGGGAAACAAATATGCAAGAGCACGGAGAAACACAAGAGAACTTCATCTAGAATTGGTCGGTGACAAAGTCACCTATGTTAGAGTATATTGACTTAGGAGTCAAGTGAGGTCACTTGATCATTTGTCATACTCATCGTTTAAGCTCAAAATGGGGTTACCATTTTTCATTTAAGCATCTTGATGTATTCACATCTTGTTGAGTTGCTTTGACCCATGACTTGGAGCAAAGCTTCTCTAAGATGGAATAACATACCTTGGGTGGTGGTGTTGATCTTGATCATGTGGTTGAACTCATGTGGGTTGCTCAAGGTTGATGTAGCTCATCAAAATTTAGGAGCATCACTTGGAATTTGAGTTCATCTACCTACATGGGTTCGTCTTGCAAGGAAGAGCACTTGTGTATCCAAAATGACAATCATAAGAATATAGAATTGTCAAAGGATATGTTTGAGGGGTTTCGTGCTTCCTTGTCTTCAACCACCATTGTGTAGAGACTTGGTGATGTAGAAATTGCTCAAGATGTGAGTGGCTCGCAATCTCATAGATTTAGATTCATCCAAGTACCTACAAGGGTTAGATAGCATGCAAGGGTGCAAATATATCCAAGACATATAAGTAGTAACAAGAAAGAAATATCAAGGATTAGTCAAAGGCTCATGCCTTGCATGTATCCAAATGGAGTTCCTACTCCAAGTTTGAAGCATCAATGATGTTCAATTCACCTCTCAAACGGCAAAAGACTTTCTCATCAAGCGGCTTGGTGAATATATCCGCCAATTGCTTATCGGTGCGAACATGCTTAAGATCAATGTCCCCTTTGGCAACATGATCTCGAATGAAATGATGAAGAACTTCAATATGCTTAGTTCGAGCATGTTGCATGGGATTGTGAGCAATCTTGATAGCGCTCTCATTGTCACAAAGCAATTGAACATGTTTCACATATATCCCATAGTCTTTAAGAGTTTGGGTCATCCAAAGTAATTGAGCACAACATGAACCAGCGGCAATGTATTCCGCTTCAGCGGTGGATAAGGATACCGAGTTTTGTTTCTTGGAGGACCAAGACACAAGAGATCTACCAAGAAATTGACATGTACCCGAAGTGGACTTTCTATCAACCTTGTCTCCGGCATAGTCCGAATCAGAGTAACCAACAAGATCGAAAGAAGATCTCTTAGGATACCAAATGCCAAAATTTGGTGTATGTCTTAAGTATCTCACTATTCTTTTCACGGCCTTAAGATGACACTCTTTAGGGGCCGCTTGATATCATGCACACATGCACACACTTGGCATAATATCAGGACGAGAGGCACATAGATATAACAATGAACGAATCATAGAGCGGTAAACTTTTTGATCAACCGGTTCACCATCTTTGGTCAAATCAAGATGTCCACTAGTAGGCATGGGTGTAGTCATACCTTGGCATTCTTGCATATTGAACTTCTTGAATATGTCCTTGGTGTACTTTGTTTGAGAGACAAAGGTACCTTCCTTAGTTTGCTTGATTTGCAAACCGAGAAAGAATTTGAGTTCACTCATCATAGACATCTCAAACTTCTCCGACATTAGCTTTCCAAACTTCTCACTAAAATGAGGGTTAGTCGAACCAAATATAATATCATCAACATAAATTTGGCACACAAATAGTTCTCCATTAACCCTTTTAGTAAAAAGAGTAGAATCAATTTTTCCAATTTCAAAGCCTTTTTCAATAAGGAACTTGGTCAAACATTTATACCATGCTCTAGGAGCTTGTTTAAGACCATAAAGAGCTTTGTGAAGTTTGTAAACATGATTAGGTTTCTTAGGATTGACAAAGCCGGGAGGTTGCTTAACATAAACTTCCTCCTCAATTTCACCATTTAGGAAAGCACTTTTAATATCCATTTGGTACAAGGTGATATCATGATGATTAGCATAAGCAAGTAAGATGCGAATGGACTCAAGTCTAGCAACGGGGGCATATGTCTCACCATAGTCCATACCTTCGACTTGAGTGTAGCCTTGGGCGACGAGACGTGCTTTGTTGTGAACTACTTGTCCATCTTCATCTTGCTTGTTGTGAAACACCCATTTTGTACCGATGATGTTGTGGTTGTTGTCAGGCTTTTCAACCAATGTCCACACTTGATTTCTCTCAAAGTTGTGTAGCTCTTCATGCATAGCGTTTATCCAATATGGATCTTCCAATGCTTCTTCAACCTTCACAGGTTCAATGCTAGAGATGAATGAGTAATGTTCACAAAAATTAGCCAAACGAGTTTTAGAGCGAGTGATTCTCCCAGTTTGGATATCATTGTAGATTTGCTCGACGGGATGGTCTTTGGCGACTCTTGCTCGAACTCGTGGGAGCTTTTGCTTTGATCAGGGTGGAACATCTTCTTCATCTTGTCCTTCTTCTTGGCCTTCTTCATTGTTGACGTTGTCGTTCTCTTGTCATGGTGGAGAAGGAGGTTGCTGATGTTCATCTTGGTGTACTTCCTCGTTTTCTTCATCTTGGTGTGTCCCACTTGTGGATGCTTCCATATTGACTCTTGGTTCACCTTGTCGTGAGGTGGAAGCTTCCACTTGGACGGATGAGGTACTCTCCTTCACCTTCGTTGGACGAACTTGCCAATAGACAAGTCTTGGATTGCTTCCGAAGGGTCTTTGTCTCCTACATCAATTGGCAATTGCTCTACTTGCAAGCCGTTAGATTCATCAAACTTCACATCTGCCGACTCTTCAACCTTTCGGGTGAAATTGTTGTAGACACAGTAAGTGTGAGAGTTTGAGCCATAACCAAGTAGAAAACCTTCATGAGATTTAGGAGCAAATTTAGAACGACGATGCTTATCAAGAATGTAGCACTTTGAGCCGAATACTCGAAAGTATCCAACTTGGGGTTTGTTACCGGTGAGGAGCTCGTATGCCGTCTTGCCGAGTAGCTTGTGAAGATACAAGCGATTTGTTGCATGACAAGCTGTCTCAACTGCTTCCGCCCAAAAGTGTTTTGGAGTCTTGTACTCATCAAGCATCGTTCTTGCCATCTCAATAAGAGTTCGGTTCTTCCTCTCAACAACTCCATTTTGTTGAGGTGTGTACGTGACCGAGAACTCGTGTGAAATCCCCTCTTCGTCAAGAAAGGCATCCACATTTGCGTTCAACTCTGTTCCGTTGTCGCTCCAAACCTTCTTGATCTTCACTTCAAATTGATTTTGGGCCTTCCTAGCGAAGCTTTTGAAGATCTTTTGGACCTGTGATTTATCATCTAGAAAGAACACCCACGTAAATCTTGAAAAATCATCGACTATGACTAGACCAAATGAGTTACCACCGAGACTCTTGTAAGCATTGGGACCAAAGAGATCCCAAAAGTCCTGTCTTGATGTAGTGTTTGAGTTACTCGCCACTACTGCTGGCACAAGCTCTTCAAACTCGCTTCCTGAATCAGTTTGTCTTCTTGAGTATCAACTCCAAGTTGAAAGACATCGATCAAATGTGCTGCGACATGAAGCCGAAGGACTGAGGAAGTCCCTGCAGAATTCAAATGCATACTTTCTGGTGCTACAGCAAGCGCTGGAGGATTTAAGCGCCAAACAAGAGAAAGTTAATAAGCTTGCTAAGCCTCTTGCCAGCATTATGGGTACCCAGGATATTGTTTCTTGAGCTCTTCTGAAGTGGTTTCAGTTCTGTACTTGTTTTGATGCAGCGTTTATTTGCACTGGTCGCCAACTTTGATAACCAGTGTATGTGATATGCTGCTTTGTTCCCTATATTTGCACTGGTGGCGAACTTTGATGCCCGGTGGATGTAATATGTGTAATAGCCGTGATAGCCTAGCGTAAGTTGCTTGCTTATTTATTTCCTTGTTGTCTTGTTTATTTGTTTTCTTGTAGTCAGTGCAGTTCTTTTTCCATGGTTTGCTAGTGGCTGCAATAACCTATTTTTTAAACTAGGCCACAATAACCATGGGCTACATATTTACTGTAGTGACCATGGGCCTCCTACGGGCCGAAGAAACAATGGGCCTTCTACGGGCCGTAGAAACGATGGGCCTTCTACGGGCCGTAGAAACAATAGGCCTTCTACGGGCCATAGCATCAATGGGCCTTCTACGGGCCATAGCATCAATGGGCCTTCTACGGACCGTATGATCCATTGGCCAAACATGGGCCAATAACAGACCGTGTTATGGGCCGTAAACAGGCTAGAGTTGGAATCGTCCGTTCATGGGCCGACCATAACGTCGTCATTAACTGGCCGTATTTGATGATGCTATGAAAACAGCCCAATGGATTAACGGGCCGACTGTAACCAGAGGCTGAATTTGGCCCACAAGCAGAAAAGGCGAGTAACATGTCGTAAGTAATCGAATGCTGCAAATGAGCCCAAGAATAAATGGGCCTTGAGAAGGCCGAAAGATAACACGGGTTGGAAACGGCCCAATGGAATAATGGGCCATTAATGGGTAAAGCGGTACACTATTTATTACGGGCCAGTTTCACCACGGGCCGTTAATGGGCCAAGAGTTACAAAGGGCCTCATATGGTCCGAAAGACGTCATGAGCCATACATGGGCCGGATGTTACAACGGGTTGGAATCATATTGGACAGCCCAGATGAAGCTACTGTGCTTAATTTAGATAGGCTGTAACGGGCCGCGAGTTAGCGGGTCGTAAATGGGCTATATACGAACAGGCCGTTAACAGGCTTTCCGTGGGCCAGCCCGCTAACTTTTGACAAAGTCAAACGGGCCGGCCTTTTCATTGGAATGGGCCTCTATTGGGCTTTGCCACGTGTCGATGTATCATAGGCGCCTCCTGTCTAATGGGTGGATGACATCTGTCCCAACGGTGAGCCGACACGTGGTTCGTCTGGCCATTGAGAATTTTACACGTGGAAAATCCCCATTGGTCCGGCTGTTAACGGGTTATCGGATCCAAAACCGGACCCGATAGCTTAACGGCACCTGTTATGGTGGATGCCAGTGTCGGTTACCCTTGACGAAAGCACTTCCATGAGGCGCCATTTATCGTCATGGAAGTGGTCACTTCCGTGATGATAATTTTTGTAATGTCATGGAACACTTCTACGACAGCATAGGTATGACTATCTTGATTCTGTCATAAAATCATCATGGATGTACATGCATGACAGAAAACGTGACCTACTGTGACAAACATGTATCATCACGGAAGTGTATTTTTTTGTAGTGTTGGGTAGGAGCACTTTTGCACTCCGGCGGAGCGATTCCGCCGAGGGAACTTTCCTCCTGGAGGGGGAAATCATCGTCACCATCTGTAACAGCCCCAAAATTGGGTTATCAATTTTTGTGCTGTTATTCTCTCCTGGCACTCATTTTCAAAATTTTCTCCTGAGTTTGCTGGATGACCCTGAGAAATTTTTGTCATTTCCAACCTTTCAAAATCCTGCTCATGTCTTTTTCAGTGGGCAAGACCTCATTTGCATCAGCTCAATTCCTCTTAAACCCTAATTCCAAATTTTTGGAATTTGGATATGCCCTTGTGATTACAAAGGAGCCACCATTTTCCTTGTTCTGTTGATCCTCCCAATTGATCCCAGAGATCATCCTATCTTTCTTAACCTTGGATATGCAAAAATATTGCTAAGTCCAATGCAATATTTTTGAATTATGATCTATTCCTTTTCTTGCCTTTCTGAGGAATAAAATCCAAAGGCATATCTAGCCATCTCCTAAATTCATGAGAATTAGTGGAGTTGATGCTTATGCCTAATCCAAGCTCTGGCAAGTATATTGGCCATAATTAAATAAGGAAAATTGTCTTTTCCTATTTAATGCCAATATTGCATTTCTGCCAATTTCCAAAGGAACTGCTATTTTTATAGCAGACAAAATTCCCACATAAATTGTGGAGATTGTCCTTGCTATATAATCACTAGTTCCATCCTAATATCATGATTCCACAGTTCAAAATTTGGCACATGATCCAATGCAAGTTTCTGCCTTCTCTAAAATTTTGCAAAGGAAGTGCTTTATTGCTAAGTCCAATTGAGCTGCAATTTGGCAGGGTGTTTAAAATTGTTAAATAACCCATGGATACCAGAGATGAGCTTAATCCATTCAACCTAGCTCCCTGTGCAATTTTTCAAAGTTTCTGACCAGAACTCAAGTTTGTGAAGGAAGTACCTTCATAGTGTTTCCAAATGGGATGAAACTTTTCCATCCTCTCAAGTATCTCAAATCATTATCCTCCACCCAAATTCAGTTCATTTCATTGAACTATGTGAGGATAGGAGCAATTCTTGTTTTCTGTCCAAATTTTCAGTTTGTGAAACAAGTGTATTTTATCTTGCTCCATTATGGCTGATAATATTTCCAGGCCTTCTCCTACTCATATAACCTATCCCCACAAGATTGTGGCTCATTTCACTTGAACAATTGCCCTGAGGATTTTTCTGAAGTTTTTGGACAGAAATGATAGCTGTGAAGGAAGTACCATTTTGGTGAGTCCATTTGGTATGAACTTTTTACAGCATCATGGTATGTTTAAATCATCAGGCTTTGCTAAGTTATAGCCCAATCCATCACTCCTAGTGAGTGTTTCATCATGATTAAGTTTATGGGTCAGTTTTGGTGGTTGTACAACAACTATGGTAAATAGTTGTCCATTTTACCTCAAAACTCCCAGGACCATAGTCCTTTCTACCCCAAGCCTCCCGGACATCAAGTTTACCACTTACCCTCTCTTTTTTAATCTCTAGGATGTTGCCAAGTTTGCAACAACAAACTTGTGGAGCTTGTTTCACTCATCTCCATTTGTCTCTGCCCGATCTTTCACCATGGTAACACTCCACGTTGGAAGGACTACGCGGTAGACATGAATTTACATCAGTTAAAACCCCAGAGCGTGCCATGCCAGTGGTGACCACGCGTGTAACCAGCCAAAACGGTGGTCTAGCCACTGTGGTCATCGGCATCACTGCCCCGACCGCCTCTGGCCTCGCCATTAATGTCCAGTAGCCCCCCTCGTCGTCGTCTTCCCTCTGGACCGCTGCCCCGCTTCATTTTCTTCTCCGGAGAGCCGTGCCAACGACCGAAATAGAGCGCTCCTGTGCATCGTCGTCTTCCTCGCCGATGTCTTCTTCCTCTGTTCGTCCGCACGCCTTCCTCGTCTCCGTGACCCTCTGGCGTTCGTCTTGATCCCCCTCGTCGCCTTCCCGTACCTTCCATGAGCCTTGGCCGCGCCTGCGCCCTCGCCGGTGCACGGACACGTCGCACGCCGCGTGCCACCTCGCCCCCCCCTTCCCGAGCTCTCCCGCGGCTATAAGTAGAGCCCTCGAGCTCTTCCGCAGCCACAACGCCTCTCAAAGCCTCCCCACTAGCCTCGGAGCTCCACATCCCCCTCCATGGCCGAATGGCCGCCGCCGATCCCCCTCGACCATTCTCTCTCTCCGGCCACCCCTGCCCAGTCTAAGCCCATGGATGGACGCGCCACTCCCCGTCGATCCTCCCTGGCTCGCCGCCCCTCCGCTTCCCCCACCAGAACCCCATGCCCACCAGAGCCCGAAGCCCCTCCCGCCGCGTGCCCTGCTGCTTCTTCTCCCGCGCTCCTCGCCAGCAACCGAGCCCACCAGGAGATGCGCCTCGTTCTCCTGAGCTCGTGGGTAGGTCGGCCGTCGCGAGAGGTGGCCGGACGCGCCGGCGATCGCTGTCGGGGCGATCCCCTCCCGCTGCCTCGCTCGACCCCGAGCGTGAGGAAGAAGAAGGCCAGGCGGGCCCCGCCTGCGTTGACCCTGCCTCTGGGCCCCACCTGTCGGCGAGACGGGGAGCGCCACATTGGATAAGTGGACACGCCCCAGGCGCGAAGTCGTTTTCCCCACGCGAAAGCGTATTGCTGGATAATGCGCTTTCAATCACCGAAAGCGTATTCTTCCTCTTCTTCGGGTTAGAATGCGCTTTCCTTTCTGGAAAGCGTATTTCTGAGAAAAACGCGATCTGTTTTTCTGCTAGGGCCCCATTTGTAATGATTTTCTTTACAGATTGGTCCCTGATAGTTAAACGGTCATATCTTTTTACCCACAACTCCAAATGAGGTGAATCCAAAGCCCACGTCTTCGTTTCATCGAGCCCGTTCCGTTGATGTCATTTTCATAATATTTTCACACAGTGAAAATGACCTTTTTGCCCTTGCCCGTAAACAGCCCCCTCCGAGAAGGAACTATTTCCGGCAAATCTTTTCGCGATCATTTCGCACTTCTTCCCGGAGTATTTGTCGACCCCCAGGCAAGCCAACCTCTTATCATGAGCCCCGAACTTGCATGTTGACTTTGCTTGCACCTTGTGTGTGTGTAGTTGCAGTTGTTTTATATTGTTTTCATCGGCAGTTATTTCTTTATGCCTATCTTGCATGCTTGTGTTTCATGATACCTTTGCCATGTTAATTAGAATGTTATTATTAATAATGCCATGCCACTACTCTACTTTATTTGCATGTCATCGTTATAAACTATTATGAGGATTGTAATGCACCGTTGATATACTATTGTCGTGTCCTTTATGTTATAGTTGTGCACTTGTGGAGTTCAATATTTTGTTCGTGCATTTGTATGTGGCATGTTGCACTCATGTTAAATATGTTCATGATGATGGAGAAGGAAATAAAATGACTTAATAATAACAAACCTCCTCCGTCATTGATGGGATCGAGTCATAGTGCCGCCAAACTGAACTTTTTCAGTGCAGCCACATTTGCCTTATGGGAGGCCTTAATGCGAGCTATTGTCGTGACCTCTCGTCGGTGCCTCCCACTAGGGAAGGTTATGGGCGTGCTTACCCTGATCATGTAAGCGGACATAACCTTGTGTGCTTGTTTTTGAGATTTTTGGTACCAGTCCCCGAGTGGGAGTGTCCCCGAGTGGGAGTTGACCACGACGGTGGTCGGGGTGTCTTTGGTAGACACGGGGCCACCCAGGACCAGCCCGTTGGGGATTGGGTCGGAGTGGCCGGGAGAGCGTCATGGCAGTAGGTTGGTTTTGTCGGAATGTCGTTGGTCCACCCGAATGGGATGACGAGGCCATGGGTTCCGTGGTGTGGGTACAGTGTGCTACCTCTGCAGAGTGTATAAAGTCTATCGATAGCAACAGTTCGTAGTAGGTCCCACTATCAGGTCTTGGTCGAAATGGAGGACAAACCGAAATAATTAAGTTGGTAAATAAATATGTGATAACAAGAATATGGTAACTTGAACAATGAGATAGTCGTGAGGAGTCACGACGATATTTTGATGATGAGATAAGTGGTTGTGATGGCCGTAAGGATCACGGGCCAAATATTGGTCGTGGTTGTGATCGCCGTAAGGATCATGAGTTGTTCTTGAGAAAGACCACATTGGTGGTGCGTTTGTGATCCAGAGATGATCACAGTTGATAAGAGAGTCCGAGGGACTCGGTGCACAAGTTTGGTTGCATTGCTGGAATAATATATCATTATTTGCATTTAGAGAACCATGATAGAACAGAAGATGATTGCATAATGTTAACATGCTATGTCTGAATTGGATATTATTGGTAGTTTATTTTCAGCATAGTTTCTTGATGCCATGCTATGCTTTGATTGACATGTTAAGTTATGCCATGATTGAGATAAAATTCTATGTTTTGCTATTACAATGTTATAATCATGTTCTGATATGCCATGTCATTGCCATGTTAGTAGATGTTATGATTTTGTTCATGCTTAGTTGATTTTTATCATGCCATGTTTAGTAATTGATAGGAGATAGGGTGTTGCATGCGCTCGGTTCTTGCTTTGTCTGCAGCTTGTTTGGATGCTATGTATTTGGTTGTCTTGCAAGTACATTCAATGTACTGACCTGGCGTGTCATGCCAGTTTTGTAGGTCGTACCCGTATTGCTCGCTTGATCCGTCATGCTAGGCCATAATCTTGCCAGTCCTGTGAGTTGTGGAGCCCAGCCAGAGTTGTTATGCTGCCAAACCAAGACTTCCGCCGCCATTTTTATTAGACTTCCGCTGTCATTTAATAGCCTTAGGGCTATGCCAGATAATTGTATTCATCAATGATGTAATCTCATATACATGTATTTGATGAATATTTTTGTACCTGGAATGCTGTATTATGGACCTGTCATGCGTCAGGTGTTATCCTGGGCTGACGTGCGAAGGCCCCCCTGCTCCATGCGGATCGGGGTGCCACACCATCATCACCAACAACTCTCCCATCTTGGGGAGGGCAATCTTCATCAACATCTTCAACAGCACCATCTCCTCTTAAACCCTATTTCATCTCTTGTGTCCAATCTTTGCACCGAAACCTTAGATTGGTGCTTGTGGGTGACTAGTAGTGTTGATTACATCTTGTAGTTGATTACTATATGGTTTATTTGGTGGAATATTATATTTTCAGATCCATTATGCTATTTAATACCCCTCTGATCTTGAACATGATTATCATTTGTGAGTAGTTAATTTTGTTCTTGAGGTCACGGGAGAAATCTTGTTGCAAGTAATCGTGTGAACTTGATATGTGTTCGATATTTTGATGGTATGTATGTTGTGATTCCCTTAGTGGTGTCATGTGGATGTTGACTGCATGACACTTAACCATATTTGGGCCTAAGGGAATGCATTGTGGAGTAGTTCTTAGATGATGGGCTACTAGAGTGATAGAAGCTTAAACCCTAGTTTATGCGCTATTCCGTAAGGGACCGATTTGGATCCGAAAGTTTAATGCTATGGTTAGATTTTATCGTAATACTTTCTCATAGTTGCAGATGCTTGCGAGGGGATTAATCATAAGTAGGAGGTTTGTTCAAGTAAGAACAACACCTAAGCACCGGTCCACCCACATATCAAATTATCAAAGTAGGGAACACAAATCGAACCAACATGACGAAAGTGACTAGATGAAATTCCCGTGTATCCTCAAGAACGCTTTGCCTATTATAAGAAACCGTTTTGCCCTGCCCTTTGCCACAAAAGGATTGGGCTTGTTACAAATTATCTTGCTATCAAACTATCTATTACCTACAATTTCAGTGCTTGCAGAAATTACCTTGCTGAAAACCACTTGTCATTTCCTTTTGCTCCTCGTTGGGTTCGACACTCTTACTAATCGAAAGGACTAAGATTGATCCCCTATACTTGTGGGTCATCAAGGTTCTTTTCTGGCGCTGTTGCCAGGTAGTGAAGCGCTCTTGGTAAGTGGAAATTGGTAAGGAAAAATTATTACTGCGTGTTGAAATTTATTGTCTCTTGTCACTATGGAGAACAATCCTTTGTCGGGTTTGTTTGGGGTATCTTCACCTCGACCGGAACCACAATTAGTTGCCCCTCAACCTACTGCACCTACTGAAAATACTGGTTATGAAAATCCTTTGGGTATGTTAGAACAACTGCTAGCTAATCCTAATGCAGGAGATAGAACCAAACATCCTGATATGCACTTGATATATGTAGATGAAATTTGTGGATTATTTAAGCTTGCAGGTTTACCCCGAGATAAAGCTAAGAAGAAGGTTTTCCCTTTATCTTTGAAGGGAAAAACATTGGCATAATATAGGCTATGCGATGATATTGGATCTTGGAACTGGAATCGATTGAAATGGGAATTTCACCAAAAAAATTATCATATGCATCTAGTTCATCGTGATCGAAATTACATATATTAATTTTGGCCTCGTGAAGGAGAAAGTACCGCTCTAGCTTGGGGGAGGCTTAAGTCAACTTTATATTCATGCCCCAATCATGAGCTCTCAAGAGAAATTATTATTCAGAACTTTTATGCTCGGCTTTCTCGTGATGATCAATCCATGCTCGATACTTCTTATACTGGTTCTTTTATGAAGAAGACTATTGAATTCAGGTGGGATCTTTTAGAAAGAAATAAATGCAACCCTGAAGATTGGGAACTTGATGAAGGTAAAGAGTCAGGTATTAAACTTAAGTTTGATTGTGTTAAATCTTTTATGAATACCGATGCTTTTCACAAGTTTATCACTAAATATGGACTTGACTCTGAGATAGTAGCCTCTTTCTGTGAATCATTCGCTAATCATATTGATCTCCCAAAGGAGAAGTTGTTTAAATATCATCCACCTATTAAAGAACCGGTTGTGGTTAAAGATGGAACTATCATTTACAATGTTGATCCAGTTGTTCCTACTGCTTATATTGAAAAACCACCTTTCCCTGTTAGGATAAAGGAACATGCCAAGGTTTCAACCGTGGTTAACAAAAGTAATATTAGAGCACCTAAACCATTGGAACAAATCAAAGTAGAACCTAGTGTTGCTATGGTTAAAGATCTCTTGGTAGAAAATATAGACGGGCATGCTATTTACTTTTGTGATGAAGCTGTTAGAATTGCTAAACCCGATGAGAAACATAAACATTGACTTGTTGCTGGCATGCCTGTTGTCTCAGTCAAAATAGTAGATCACTGTTATCATGGTTTATGTGACTTAGGTGCTAGCGTGGGTGCTATTCCTTTTACCTTCTACCAAGAAATTATAAATGATATAGCACTCACTGAAATAGAAGACATAGATGTTACTATTAAACTTGCTAATAGAGACACCATCACACCACCTGGGATTGTTAGAGATGTTGAAGTCTTGAGTGGGAAAATAAAATATCCTACTAATTTTCTTGTTCTTGGTTCCCCACAAGATGAATTTTGTCCCATTATCTTTGGTAGACCTTTCTTGATCACTGTTAATGCTAAAATAGATTGTGAGAAACAAACCCTCGGTGTTAGTTTTGGTGATGTGTTTCATGAGTTTAATTTTTCTAAGTTTAATAGAAAACATCATAAGGAAGAATTACCTAGTAAGGATGAAATAATTGGTATTTCTTCTATTGTCGTTCCTCCTGCTGATCCACTGGAACAATATTTGCTAGACCACGAAAATGATATGCATATGCATGACAGAAATAAAATAGATAAAATATTCTTTGAACAACGACCTCTGCTTAAACACAATTTGCCTATTGAAACTCTAGGAGGTCCTCCTCCTCCTAAGGGTGATCCTGTGTTTGAATTAAAACAATTGCCAGACACTTTGAAATATGCTTATCTTGATGAGAAAAATATATATCCTATTATTATTAGTGCTAACCTTTCAGAACATGAAGAAGAAAGATTATCGAAAATTCTGAAGAAGCACCGAGCCGCTATTGGATATACTCTTGATGATCTTAAGGGCATTAGCCCATTCTATGTCAGCACAACATTAATATGGAACCTGATGCTAAACCCGTTGTTCATCACCAATGACGAATCCTAAAATGAAAGAAGTGGTAAGAACTGAGATATTAAAGCTTCTTGAAGCAGATACAACCTATCCCATAGCTGATAGTAGATGGGTAAGTCCCGTTCATTATGTCCCTAAGAAGGGAGGTATTACTGTTGTTCCTAATGATAAAAATGAACTCATTCCACAAAGAATTGTCACTGGCTATAGAATGGTAATTGATTTTAGAAAATTAAATAAAGCAACTAGAAAAGATCATTACCCTTTGACTTTTAATGATCAAATGCTAGAAAGACTATCTAAGCACACACACTTTTGTTTCCTTGATGGATACTCTAGTTTTTCTCAAATACCTGTTTCGCAACTTGATCAAGAAAAAACCACCTTTCACTAGTGGAAAAAAGCCTAGCTATGGCGTGGCAAAAAGTGCCTTGCTGGCGTAGAGACCCAACGCCACCAATATGGCGCCAGTGAAAACAGTTTAGTGGTGACGTTGGGAGACACGTCAGTAGTATTTTAGTACTGATGGCGTCCACCTGGCTAATGCCAGCAATATATTGTTTTATCAATGGCATTTATTGTGAGGCAACGCTAGCAATTTGTATTTTTCAGCAATAAAAAAATATACCCAGCGATTAGTATATGTGCAGCCATTTAAACTTCTAGTGGTAAGTCTCAAATCCACAAAATATACCCAGCTATTACTACAGTTTTCAGTAACTAGCTTGCTACTACCTACAAGCAAAAGTTATCCGGTGGCTAGCTCTATCAAGAAAAAGTATCGTACGTCATTGTTCTCAAGCAACTTGTTATCCGTGCGCTAACTAGCTACGATTAAGAATGATCCTAATCTCACACAACTTGTTCCTGTTGCTCTCTCCCTCCTTCCTGAAATAGACTTTCCGGGTCTTCAGCTCCTCTCGGCCTTCAGGAGCCGTATTTCCTTCTTCATAGAATCAATCTCGGTGACCAGTAGCTGCTTCCGGTCGATGAGCTTCAATTTCTTATCGACGAGATCGGAGATCTCGTCAATCATATCGTCCTTCTCTTTCTTCAGGGAGTTATTCCACTCATTAAGTGCCTTCATTGTACTCTCCTGTGACGCGACAAGCTGACGGATGAGCATGTCCACGTCACATATGGGTAGCTGCTGCTGGACCGGTTCTGGAGATGGGTCTAGTACATACGCCAGGCAAGTCAAATATTTGAAATCATCAATAAAGAATGGTTAGATGATATATGTATATATACATGTGTTTGCAATGCTCATGGACGTTTTTGTAATCTTACCTAGTTGGTGCTTGTTTCGCTTTTGTCAACTTCATCATAGGCCGCAAAGTTGCACGAGGACTCGTAGTGGCTGTTCCAGCTACTCATGGCTGGAACTTTAAAATAATGTGAAGTATATAGGTTATTATGATGAGAACCAAACACACATGGCAATGTAATGCCAATCGCTACAAAAATATATTTAGATAGCATCACTATGTCAAACAAGAATTTTGTTAGTGCTAACAAAAAATTTCCTTAGTTCTGACAAGAAACAAACAAACATGTGAAACAAGAATAACGAGTTACAAGTAAGTTGCATCCATGCCCATCTTTGCTATGTGTTGCAAGTTGGAAAATGATTTGTAAGTTGATAATATTGCCTTGCTGATCAACCAAGAATAACAAATAAGTTGATAATAATGCCTTTCAAAGTATGGCAAGTGATCTAATTAATGCCAATCATAACAATAATAACAAGCAAGTTCATAATAATGCCAATCTAACTATGGCAATTGATATGTTCATTGATGCAAAATGCCATTGCCACTGTCATATAATGAACAAGACACATATTTAGCATTAGGCCACTGTCATTGATGCAAAATGCAGATACAAATTAAAAATGCCACTGCCGCTGCCGCTGACATATGTTCATTGATGCAAAATGCAGATACAAAATGCCACTGCCACTACCAGTGACATATGTGCATTGATGCAAAATGTAGATACAAAATGCCACTGCCACTATCATATAATGAACAAGATACATATTTAGCATTAGGCCACTGTCGATGCAAAATGCAGATACAAATTGAAATGCTTCTACCACTGCCACTGACATATGTTCATTGATGCAAAATGAAGATACAAAATGCCACTGCCACTGTCATATAATGAACAAGATACATATTTAGCATTAGGTCATTGTCATCGATGCAAAATGCAGATACTAAATGCCACTTCCACTGACATATGTTCATTGATACAAAATGCATATACAAAATGCCACTGCCACTACAAAATGCCACTACAAGACACTACAAATTAACAATTTAACACTACAATTTTAAAAAATGCCACTACATAATTGCCACTACGAAGATGGAGGCGATGAACTCACCGAGGGACGAAGATGGAGGTGATAAACCCTAGCAGTCCGTCGCTTCCACCGCCGCCGTCGCTTCCGCCGCCACCGTCAAAGAAACCCTAGGTCAAAACAAAACGAAATGAACCCCAATCAAATTGGAGGGCAATGAGTGGCAAGATAGGGAGAGAGGGTTAGAGAGCGGAAGATTACCAAACCACTAGCAGGGAGGAAGAGAGCAGCGGTGAGGGAGAGAGCGGCCGGCGACGACGAGCAGAGAGAGTGGGAGAGGAAGGGGAACGAGAGAGAGGGAGTGGGGCGAGGGTGTCGTTGCCCTGGTTTTGACCCCCACGGCCTCCTAATACTTGGGCTTGGCCCAATGCTATAAAAAGTAAATTTAAAGTCTCAAACTACATATTATAGAAAATGTCATTATTTCCATTTAAAAATAATAAAAATTTAATAA
Source organism: Triticum aestivum (assembly GCF_018294505.1). Classification (NCBI taxonomy): domain Eukaryota; kingdom Viridiplantae; phylum Streptophyta; class Magnoliopsida; order Poales; family Poaceae; genus Triticum; species Triticum aestivum. The sequence continues at coordinate 268,308,995 of NC_057799.1, read as the reverse complement.
AAGTAAACTATAATATACTATAAAAAGGATCACCACATGAAGGACTAAAAGGAAAAAAATTTGGAAGTGTCAAAGCACATATTTGAAGGCTCAAAACTATATATTTCAAGTCTTAAACTAAAAAGAAAAATGTAAATTTAAAGTTTCAAAGTACATATTTTAAAAAATGTCATTATTTCCATTTAAAAATAATAGAAATTTAATAAAAGTAAACTATAATATACTATAAAAAAGATCACCACATAAATAAAAAAATTGGATTTGTCAAACCACTTATTTGAAGGCTAAAAACTATATATATATATTTCAAGTCTTAAACTAAAAAGAAAAAAATGTAAATTTAAAGTCTCGAACTACATATTTTTAAAAATGTCATTATTTCCATTTAAAAATAATAGAAATTTAATAAAAGTAAACTATTATATACTGTAAAAAAATCAGCACATAGAAAACTAAAAATAACAAAAATTTGGAAGTGTCAAACCACATATTTGAAGTTTCAAAACTATATATTTCAAGTCTTAAACTAAAAAGAAAAAAAAATGTAAATTTAAAGTCTCAAACTACATATTTTAAAAAATGTCATTATTTCCATTTAAAAATAATAGAAATTTAATAAAAGTAAACTATTAATTACTATAAAAATGTAAGAATGGTGGCAATGACAAAATAACAATACTGGCGTCGGAACCAACAACACGCCACATCCAAATATAATATTGCTGGCATTCCTTGCTATTCCACGACATCACTATATTACGCCCGGTACAAATTGTTGATCCCATATACTTCTGACGCTACCCTGTTTTCCCACGCCACCACTATGCCCCTACTAAAGTCGTACCAAATAAGCCAACGCCACCACTATTTGAAAAAAATAGTGGTGGCGTTGGTTGTAAATGGCGCGCCACCAACTTAAGTTGTGGCTAGCACTATTTCCACTAGTGTTTACTTGCCCTTTTGGAACTTATGATTATAGACGTATGCCTTTTGGTTTATGCAATGCACCTGCTACATTTCAAAGATGTATGACTGCTATATTCTCTGATTTTTGTGAAAAGATTATTGAGGTTTTCATGGATGACTTTTCAGTTTACGGAACTTCTTTTGATGATTGCTTAAGCAACCTTGATCGAGTTTTGTAGAGATGTGAGCAAACTAATCTTGTCCTGAATTGGGAGAAGTTCCACTTTATGAATAATGAAGGTATTGTCTTGGGACATAAATTTCTGAAAGAGGTATTGAGGTGGATAAAGCTAAAGTTGATGCAATTGAGAAAATGTCGTGTCCTAAAGATATTAAAGGTATTTGTAGTTTCCTTGGTCATGCTGGTTTTTAAAGGAGGTTTATTAAAGACTTCTCTAAACTTTCTAGGCCTCGTACAAATCTTTTACAAAAGGATGTTATGTTTGTTTTTGATGATGATTGTGTAGAAGCCTTTGAAACACTTAAGAAAGCCTTAACCACCGCACCTATTGTTCAACCACATGATTGGAACTTGTCTTTTGAAATTATGTGTGATGCTAGTGATTATGCTGTTGGTGCTGTTCTAGGACAAAGAGTTCATAACAAATTAAATGTTATCCATTATGCTAGTAAAACTCTAGATAGTGCTCAACGAAACAATGCTACTACTGAAAAATAATTTTTAGCAGTTGTATTTGCTTGTGATAAATTTAGATCTTATATTGCTGATTCTAAGGTGACTATTCACACCGATCACACTGCTATAAAATATCTTATGGAAAAGAAAGATGCTAAAACTAGACTCATTAGGTGGGTTCTCTTGTTATAAGAGTTTGATTTCCATATCACTGATAGGAAGGGAGCTGAGAACCTCGTAGATGATAACTTGTCTAGGTTAGAAAATATTCTTGATGACCCACTACTTATTGATGATAGTTTTCCTGATGAGCAACTAGCTGCAATAAATGTTTCTCATAATACTCCTTGGTATGCTGATTATGCTAATTACATTGTTGCAAAATATATACCACCTAGTTTCACATACCAACAAAAGAAAAATTCTTTTATGATTTAAGACATTACTTTTGGGATGACACACATCTTTACAAAGAAGGAGTAGACGGTATTATTAGACGTTGTGTACCCGAGCATGAATAGGAACAAATCCTACGGAAATGTCACTCCGAAGCTTATGGAGGACATCATGCGGGAGATAGAATTGCTCATAAGATATTGCAATCTAGTTTTTATTGGCCTACGCTCTTCAAGGATTCCCGTAAGTTTGTTTTATCTTGTGATGAATGTCAAACAATTGTTAATATTGGTAAGCGTCAGGAAATGCCTATGAATTATTCTCTTGCAGTGGAACCATTTGATGTTTGGGGTTTTGATTACATGGGACCTTTTGTCGGCATACTGGGAACCAGGGTATGTAGACTTGCCTACCTGTGGCCCACGGCGTGGCTCCATCGACAGCTTGGTACGGCCCATCTACAAGACCGCCAAGGCAAGACCCTCGAGAGGGGCCAATCCTCGCGAGGCAGATGAGACAAAGACCTCCCGAGGGAGCAGCCTCCTGAGGAGCGGAGATTTCTATGCAGGTACCCAGCCTCATGAGGCTACCATGGCGCAAGCCATGACGACTACGGCAAGCGGGCGCCAGCGCGCGCGCAGAAGGCAGTTTCCTCTTTGGGGTTAAGGAGGCAAGGACAGGCGTGGGTTCCCGAGGAATCTGGCAAAGGTTTCCATTCCGGTGCAACGAGACCAAGACCGCTAGTGCGGCGGGACGGATGTCATCGCCGAGCCCACCACTGCGTCACGACTAGAAGCTTTGCACGTGAAGACCACCTTTCGTCAGGAATAGATGTACTACTTGTCCCCATTCAAATTGGCCACTGTGGGATCCCTTCCCGCCTACGTTTTGGGGGGAGAGGACTGAGGCCACTATAAATATAGGTTAGCCACCATCGTAGAAAGGGTCGACTCATTCCCTCACCCATAGACCTCGCGAGGTTGTTCATCCCTTGTACTAGTTCATCCTCAGCCCCTCGTGACGCCAATCCACCACAAAGCAGGAGTAGGGTCTTACACCGCAAGGTGGCCCAAACCTAGGTAAACTATCATGTTCATCTTCTTCCTTGCTCACGTGAATCGAGTTAGGCCGTGGCGCGACGGGTTGGTAGGCTGGATAGGTTGAGTTCCTCGCACACGCCCCAGAGTTTGAACCTTTCTTGGGTCTGTGGAGCCCTGAATCCAACACCTTTTCCTTCCTCTAATGGGCATACACATATCTTAGTTGATGTTGATTATGTTACTAAGTGGGTAGAAGCTATTCCAACTAGTAGTGCTGATCACAACACCTCTTTTGAGATTCTTAAGGAAGTTGTTTTCCCAAGGTTTGGAGTCCCTAGATATTTAATGACTGATGGTGGTTCACACTTTATTCATGGTGCTTTCCATAAAATGCTTGCTAAGTATGATGTCAACCATAGAATTGCATCATCCTATCATCCTTAGTCTAGTGGTCAAGTTGAACTTAGAAATAAAGAAATAAAACTAATTCTACAAAAAACTGTCAATAGGTACCGAAAGAATTGGTCTAAGAAATCAGATGATGCACTTTGGGCTTACAGAACAGCTTATAAAAATCCTATGGGTATCTCTCCTTATAAAATGTATTATGGAAAAGCTTGTCATTTTCCTCTTGAGTTAGAAGACAAAGCATATTGGGCAATTAAAGAACTCAACTATGATTTCAAACTTGCCGGTGAAAAGAGGTTATTTGATATTAGCTCACTAGATGAATGGAGAACCCAAGCGTATGAAAATGCCAAATTATTTAAAGAAAAATTTAAAAGATGGCACGATAAAAGAATCCAAAAGCGGGAGTTCAAAGTGGGTGAATATGTCCTTTTGTACAATTCTTGTTTCAGATTCTTTGCAAGAAAACTTCTCTCCAAATGGGAAGGAACTTATGTTATTGAAGACGTTTTTCGTTCTGGAGCTGTCAAAATAAATAATGCCGAAGGTACTAACCCGAAGGTTGTCAATGGGCAAAGAATCAAACACTATATCTCAGGTACACCTATTACTGTTGAAAGCAATATTATTCAAGCCATGACACAGGAGGAACACATAAAATCGCTACTACCTCATCACCACCACCACCTTCTTCATCACCAAAGGAGACTTGAGTATCGGGTATGGGCACTCCCCTTGGCTTGTGCCAAGCTTGGGGGAGGTGCCCCGGTATTGTATCACCATCACTATCTTTTGCCTTTACTTATCTTAGTTTGATCCTTAGTTATCTTTTGATTTAGTTGAATAAAAATTTAGTTCGATCTCTCTTCAAGTGTTTGCTTAGTGATCTACCTATCCTTGTAATCGTGTGCGAGATATATAATAAAGTTTAGTTTGAGTTTTGCTTTCTTTACTTTCATGTTCAAATAAAAAGAAAGGAAAATAAATGAAAAATATCATATGCTAATCTTATGGGAAGTTATGACATAACATAAGGAAGAGTATAAGTAGTAAAATTTATTGGAGATTGACAAACATAGCATTGGTCAATGATGCAATTCATGAAAGAATTAATAAGGGAAGAGAAGATTCACATGCACATACACTATCTTGGACATGTTTTATGATTGTGAGCCCCCATCAAAACATTATATGCCAAAATTGTTGACGTTGGCCAAGGAATACAACGTAATGATTTATGTTTGTTCATATTCACATAGAAGTTATATTATCATAGATCCTTTAACATGTGGTGTTTGCCCCCTACCTTTGCTAGCCAAAAATTCCGCAGTAAGTAGAGTTACTACTTGTGCATCCAAAAACTCTTAAACCCAAATCTTGCTTTGAGAGTCCACCATACCTACCCATCGATTGAGTAAGATCCTTCAAGTAAATTGTCATCGGTGCAATAAGGCAATAAAAATTGCTTCTAAATGTGTTGGATCATTTAGTGTAAGAGAAAATTGAGCGTTGTACGAACTTGTGATGGCAAAATAAAGGCGACGCACTGCATAATAAAGGTTGCTATCACAAGGGGCAATATAACGTGACGTTCTTTTGCACTAAGAGATTGAGCATACAACCAAAAAGCGCATGACAACCTCTGCTGCTCTCTACGAAGGGCCTATATTCTACTTTTATGTATTTACTTTTATGCAAGAGTCAAAGTGTTCTTCCCTATTCCTTTTTATTTTCTCTTTTGCAAGCATCATGTGGTGAGGAAATCTAGGCACATATATCCAGTTGAATATGGGTGGGCATGAGTTATTATTGTTGACATCACCCTTGAGGTGAATGCATTGGGAGGCAAAACTAAGCCCCTATCTTTCTATGCGTCTGATTGAAACTTTTTTCTCATGGGTATGCGGTGACTGTTAGCAATTATAGAAGACTATATGATGGTTGAGTATGTGGACTTGCCTAAAGGCTCCGATACATGACCCTTCCTGAAAAGATGATGAATTGTAGCTGCAAAGTTGACTGAGAACATAGTTTGTTTGTTCTTAATAGAGTTTATGCTTTATACTTTGATGTTGTGATGAATTGTTACCTATTCATGAGAAGTTTGCGATAAAAGTTCTATGATAAAGTTTTTGCTGTTATCATAATATACATGATGCTTCTATGTCCGTATTTTGTTTCTATCGACACCTCTCTCTCTCAGCATGTGTACATGTTTTTTATTTTGGTTTTCTCTTGAGGACAAGCAAGGTCTAAGCTTGGGGGAGTTGATACGTCCATTTTGCATCATGTTTACCTACTGTTATTTACTATGTTTTTATGCATAATAATGCTTTTTGGAGTAATTCTAATGCCTTTTCTCTCATAATATGCAAGGTTTACACAAAGAGGGAGAATACCGGTAGCTGGAATTCTGGGCCTGGAAAAGCTATGTCAAAGTCACCTATTCTGCGCATCTCCAAATGGGCTGAAAATTTACAGAGAATTGTTTTGGAATGTATGAGGAATATTGGAGAAAATAACCATTAGAGGGGCCCACCAGGTGGGCACAACCCACCTAGGTGCGCCAGGGAGCCCAGGCGCGCCCTGGTGGGTTGTGCCCTCCTCGGCCCACCTCCAGTGCCCTTCTACTTGTATATAAGTCATTTTGACCTAGAAAAAATAGGGGGAGGACTTTCGGGACGAAGCGCCACCGTCTCGAGGCGTAACTTGGGCAGGAGCACTTTTGCCCTCTGGCGGAGTGATTCCGCAGGGGTTACTTCCCTCCCGGAGGGCGAAATCATCGTCATCATCATCACCAAGAACTCTCCCATCTTGGGGAGGGCAATCTTCATCAACATCTTCAACAACACCATCTCCTCTCAAACCCTAGTCCATCTCTTGTGTTCAATGTTTGCACCGGAACCTTAGATTGGTGCTTGTGGGTGACTAGTAGTGTTGATTACATCTTGTAGTTGATCACTATATGGTTTATTTGGTGGAAGATTATATGTTTAGATCCATTATGCTATTTAATACCGCTCTGATCTTGAGCATGATTATCATTTGTGAGTTGTTACTTTTGTTCTGGAGGTCACGGGAGAAATCTTGTTGCAAGTAATCGTGTGAACTTGATATGTGTTCGATATTTTGATGGTTTGTATGTTGTTATCCCCTTAGTGGTGTCATGTGAACGTCGACTACATGACACTTCACCATATTTGGTCCTAAGGGAATGCATTGTGGAGTAGTTATCAGATGATGGGTTGCTAGAGTGACAGAAGCTTAAACCCTAGTTTATGCCCTATTCCGTAAGGGACCGATTTGGATCCAGAAGTTTAATACTATGGTTTGATTTTATGTTAATACTTTTCTCGTAGTTGCGGATGCTTGTGAGGGGGTTAATCATAACTAGGAGGTTTCTCCAAGTAAGAACATCACCTAAGCACCGGTCCACCCACATATCAAATTATCAAAGTAGCGAAAACAAATAGAACCAACATGAAGAAAGTGACTAGATGAAATTCCCGTGTACCCTCAAGAACGCTTTGCCTATTATAAGAAACCGTTTTGGCCTGTCCTTTGCCACAAAAGGATTGGGCAACCTTGCTGCACTTTACTTACCATTACTGTTACTTGCTCGTTACAAATTATCTTGCTATCGAACTATCTGTCACCTACAATTTCAGTACTTGCAGAAATACCATGTTGAAAACCACTTGTCATTTCCTTCTGCTCCTCGTTGGGTTTGACACTCTTACTTATCGAAAGGACTATGATTGATCTCGTATACTTGTGGGTCATCACTTGCCCGATGGAGAAACTGCTTGATGTGGCGGCTAGAACCAGGCACCTGCGACCCGCGATGATGCACGTGACCGTGTGAGGCGCCGGAGCCATGAAGCGTGCGACGAACTGGTCGCACAGCTCTTCCCAAGAGAAGATCGAGGCATGCGGGAGGCCGCAGAGCCAAGATCGAGGGGCCTCCGTGAGGGCCAGGGGGAGCCAGTTTGCCATGGCCTTGTCATCGCGGCCCGTCACCTGGATGGAACGGATGAACTCTTCGGGGACCCTGGCGTCGTTGTACCGCGGGGGCAGCGCCGACCTGAACTTCATGGGCCACTGCACCCAGCACATGCCGGGGGTGAAGGCCGGGCAACCTGCGGCACTACCCTATGCCTCAGGCGGCCAAGCCTGCAAGGCGGCGCTCGCCATGGAGGTAGCGGAGCGGGGACGAGGCGTGATCGGTGGAGAAGCAAAACTTCAACACACCCCTACTTGGCGCACCAAATGTTGGATTCAAGGCTCCATAGACCCAAGAAGGTTTGAACTCTAGGCGTGTGTGAAGATCTCAACCTCTCAAGTCTCATGCTCGTCGCCCTATAGCCTAGCCTCCTCGGGTGCAAGCCCGAGCGGGGAAGAAGATGAACACTTGTTTATCCAGGTTCCGGCCACCTTGCGGTGTAAAACCCTACTCCTGCTTTGTGGTGGAGTGGCCTCACGAGGGGCTGGGGATGAACAACTACAAAGGACGAACAACCTCACGAGGGCTATGGTGGTGAGAGTAGAAGGGACCATATCCAGGGACCCTCCACGGTGGTGGCTAACCTATATTTATAGTGGCCTCAGTCCTCTTCCCTCAAAACTTAGGCGGGAAGGGATCCCACAACAGCCAATTAGAAAGGGGACAAGAAGTACATCTAATCCCGACGAATGGTGGTCTTCACCTGCAAAGCTTCTGGTTGTGATGCAACGGTGGGCTCGGTGATGACATCCGTCCTACCGAGCTCGTGGTCTTGGTCTTGTAGCACCGGAATGGAAACCTTTGGGGGATTCCTCAGGAACCCGCGCTCATCCTTGCTCCCTTAGCACCGAAAGGGAAACTGCTTCCTCTGCGGCCGCTAGACCCCGCCTGGCCATGGTCGTCAGGGCTCACGTCATCGCAGCCTCGTGAGAGGCTGGGTACCTGCATACAAATCTCCGCTCCTCAGGAGGCCACCTCGGGAGTTGGCCTCTATGCAGGTCTTGGTGTCGTTCTCCTCACGAGACCGGGACCCTCGAAAGGGTCTTGTCTTGGAGGCCTTGTAGCTGGGCCGTACCAGGCCGTTGAGGGAGCCATGCCGTGGGCTGCAGGCAGGCAGTTCTTGGTACCCTGGTTCCTAGAACGCTGACAATATCGATGGTGTTCCGGGCTTCGATCTCAACTAGGGTATTCCCTGTGATTGGAAGCGCCGCGAGTTTGGTCGTTGCTAGCAACAAGTTATCAACGAGGTTTGAGAAGTGACCTGCCAGTGTCAGGAAACAGTCCGGAGTCGTCGGGGCAGGCGATAGGCGGGAGGCCGGCTCGGGCTGGCGCTGCTGAGCCGGCGGTGGCTGCCCGTCTTCATCCTGGGGCACAACCCGGTTTAACTGGAGTATAACCGGAGTCTCCGGGGTGCTCGTCCTAGCCTCCGTAGCAGGTGTGTTGAACTGACACATGGGCTCAAAATTGGGGGGCAAACGGCTCGTGTGCCTCCTTCGATGAACCACATCCAAGGCGCTCTATCGTAGGCCCATGATCCAGGCCTTTGTCTTTAGGTGCTCCACCTCATTGTGAATCTGGGTTTGCAGCTCCACCATGCGAGTGTTCTCGGTGTTGATATTTTCCTGAGCCCTAGCCATCTGCTCGTGAAGTTTAGCTACCTCCACATTGCGCTCCGCCTGGTTCTCCGCTGTTGCCAGTGACTCTAGTTGCATTGTCAATGAGGCGACCAACTCCGAAAGTAGTTGAGCCGGCGTCTTGGTCGGGCCAGCCGTGTTCGGCTGGTGCTGAAGTACCGGTTCCTCCAATAGCGCCTACTACCATAGAGTCAAGAGCCTGCGCAGTGCCTGCCATGTAGATGGTGGTTCGATGGAGCGGCTTGTGATCGACTAGAGCCGGCTCATCTTCGTAGTAGCCCCCAAGCCTGCCATCGTACATCGGGAGGGTCGACTCAGTGTCCTTGATCGATGACTCGTCGTCGGAGTAGACGAGGGTGTCCCCACCAGATGCGGAGTTGTCCACGAGATCGACCCCTGGGTGAAACAGACGAAGACGTGGTTTTGACCGGCTTGAGCCTGGACGGGTTGCGCATGCCCAGCCAGCTCGATGATGTCGGTACAGATGTCTGGCTCAGGTCCTGATTCGCTAATTTTGCCGATGAAGTCATGGATCTTGCCTAAGGGGACCCGGTACCCGTACTCGATTGAGTCGGCCTCGAGGCCCTTACCTAAATCGTCGATGTAGAGCTTACCGCGTCGACTCTTGGTCATGCAGTCGATCGCATATCCCTAGACCCCTGGGAGAGCTCCCTCCAAGAACTTAACACCACCGAGAGATAGCCCCACGGTGGGCACCAACTATCATGGTTTTGTCACATCAGATGTCCTCGAGAAAGGACTTAGTCGTGAGGCCATCACAGCTAGATAGTAGCTTGAACGGGGTTGATCAGAATTGAGACACATGGGTGTACCCAGGTTCGGCCCCTCACGATGGAGGTAATAGCCTACTTCCTGCTTGTTTGATTATTGCTTGGGATCTCGATTACAAGGGTGCGACTTGGCTAACCTAGTACTTGAGAGCTTGTAACTTGGTCCTTTCTACCTCAGGGGCTCCCCTATATATATAGGTCGAGGCCCTGAGTTTACAACAGAGTCTGGGTCATAGTCCAACTCGTTCCCTAATCTGTTTCTTACTTATCTTACATCCCAAGTAACGGGGTTTCCTTTATCTCCTTGTCAAGCTGACCCGCTGATGCGGAGCATCCCAACGTCATCCCCAAGCACCTACCTACGTCTCCCACGACACCACTTGGACCAATGACAAGAGCCCGAGCTAAGGCTATCGAAGATAAGGTGAACTCGCTCCTTTCCGAACTACCACTTTCGACACATGAGACATGGCTACTACCTCAAACAGAAACACTATGTGTGCTTAGGTACTTGGAGGAAAGCCATGGTACATCTACATCGAACGGACAAGACGGCAAGGCCACCAACCGCGAAGGACAAGAAGAAGAGCTTCCGGAGAAAACTCCAGCCACCGGACGACCGGTCGGGACCGGACATGCGGCACCTGAAGGCCAACCTGCCCAAGTCCCAGCCAACGCAGGCCCCAGCGAGCGGACGTCCGGCCCGGACCGGACGACCGGCCACACTCTCTAGTGAGCGGACGACCAAAGTCACCGGACGTCCGGCACCACCTCAACAGAATGGAAATTAACGGAAGTTCGAAGCCACCGGACGTCCGACGCATCCCTCACAGAACGAAATTAGCGGAAGTCCGATGACTCCGGACGTCCGGTCCCCCGTGAGCCACCGGACGACCAGCCCCCAGCGGACGTCCGGTACCTGTCTGCGCACAGTGTTCGGGCCAGAGGCCCATGTACCCTTTCACTTCGCCCCTTTTGCACTAAGACTATAAATAGAACTCCCCCTCCTCCTAGTTAGGGTCAGCAAAGGATTAACTCATGTTTGTGTGAGATCTTTGCTCATCCACTTGGTTTCCTTCTCCACGGAGACGTGCCTCCACCGGAGAAGATCCTTCCAAGCGGATTCAAGACCCCCTCTTGGGTGGCCCCATCAAGTCCTCCTCACGGAGAAGAACCGGTTACCCTTGTATCGTCCTTTTTTGGACTTGGATCTTGTATCTCATCTTTGTGTTCATCGATCTAGCGCATGTGTGATCTATTTCTTGTTGGTTGAGTGATTCCCTCGTGTTTCCTCTTGTGTTTTCTCTTGTGTTTCCCCATGTGTTCATCGTGTTCTTAGTTGGAACCGCTCCTTTCGTGAAAGATCGGCCGTACGGAGATCCACTCCACATCATCTTAGTATATGAGCCACGTTGATCACGATTTCGGAGCCGCCCCTCTTCGTTTTCTAGCTTGATTTTGTTGTTTTTCGTCCTAATCCGAAAATCCCCACCAAAAGTAGCCCCGAATTTTTTTTGCGATTTGTTGGTGTGATGAAATTTTGTTGGATTTGATCCATGGATTTTCTTTGCCTTGAGTGGATCTAGCTTTTCCCCTTCATCTCCACCTTTTCCATCTGCGAAATCGCTCGAATTTTGCCGCCAAAATCCCAAAATTCCGCCCAAATTCGCACCCCGCGTTGACCTCGCCCACCGGACGACCGTCGTTTACCAGACGTCCGGAGCCCCTGGAACGACCGGACGTCCGTCCCCCACTGGACGACCGGAACCACCCAACAGAACCAAAAATAGCGGATTTCCGAGCCTACCGGACATCTGACGACTGGACGACCGCTCCCCACTGGACGTCCGCTGATCCCTGACGAAACTGAATTCCCCCCCCGGAAGTTTTTCAGCCACCTCCTCCACTTTCCGCATACACATTCCTATACCACCACCACTTCCGCATACCACCTCCATAGCTTGTCCGCTATCCACCTTCGACGATTTAGACACATTTTGTTCTTGGAGAGTTTGAGTTGTGGTAACCGTGTCCTTTTGTGTTTCGGCTATCTAGGTACGGTTCGACATCGACATCACTACCCCTCATCTTCGCCACGGACTACTACGATCGACTACACCATTGTGGTATCAACCTCACATTGGTATCATCTTCGTATCGTGATACCATCATACATTCTCGCAATTGCATTGTTAACCCCATAGCCTTACTTTTGCGTCACTTACCCATCGAGACTAGCCTTTGAGTATTGCCGGCAACGTGACTTGTGCACATTAGTGATCATACTTCTCATAGCATACATACCATATCATAGTGGTGCATATCTTGGTATCATCTCTTGTGTCACAAAGTTGTCATCGCATACACAATTGCTATCTTGGTTCGTGAAGCATTGCATGAGAAAAGAGCTCAAACAACAAAGAGCCAAACAAGCTTTTAAGCAAAAGGGAAAGATAAGCAAAGAGCTTATAAGCAAGAACCATAGCATCAAACAACATTAAGATTGTCATACTCGATCATCTTGGATCAAAGCATAGAAACATCATACATATAGCATACTTGGGATAGAAGTCGTTGCATTTTTGCTTAGTAGGTTGTGCACAAGTTCGTATCCGCCTATTGTGCAATCGTGCTAGCGTCTCTCTAGTGTTGTGCAACAAGAGCATCTTGGTGGATTCCACATTTTGGCTCATCCTTGGTTGCACAACCCCACTTATCTATTTGCGTGTGTGTTTCCGTGTACCTTATCTTGCTATTGGTCTACTTGTTGCATTTGCAAATTTGTGAATCTTTTCCAACATTATTGAAGCTCACTTACAATTGCATCAAATTTTGTGCCACCATCCTAACCAAGCTCCACCATAAGCTTTTACTTGTGTAGGTGTGAGAAACCGACAAGAATTGGTACCAATTGTGCTATTTCCTTGTTACACATTGCGTGATCTTGATCCATCTTCAACATCGGTCAAGGTACATTTGGTATTAGTTCTTCTTTTTCTCCCACTCACATATCTTTGTTTGAATGATGGATAGGCCATGTACTTCTAATAACACACTCTTCTTGGAGCAAGACGACGACATGCCATCCTATGTCACAAAGAGCCACCTCTTTGGTGCACAACGAGCTTTGCATCAAGAGCAACAAGCAATGAGCGACCGCATCGACAATCTCGCCACCGACGTGCGACTCTCTGAGCAACGTACAAGAGACTACTTCGACAACAAGCTCGACGAACACAAGCACGAGAATGACGCAAGAATGGACGAGATTCGTGCCTTGTTGGTCAACCGCTCTTCTACCACTTCCTCAAGACGGAGCCGCTCAAGTCGACACTCCGACGACACTATCTCCGGTTCAAGTACACCGATTTCGAACACTCTTCGTCATGCCGTGCGTCAAGACCGTCAAGCAAACCGCAATCCTCTACACGACACCGACTCTCAAGAGCATCGGCAACGGCAAGCCCAAGATGCATTCGCTCAAGCACAAGAACGGCAACGCCAACGACAACAAGAACAAGAGGAGCGAGCACGACAACATCAAGATGCACAAGATGCCGAGGCACAACGTCAAGAACAACAACTACGAGAAGCTCAAGCACTTGAGGCGCAACGTGCCCTTCACGAGTCAAGTCGAGCCATAGCCAATCGAGGCCGACAAGCCCGTCTACATCAAGAAGCACTTTCGCGACGAAGCTCAAGAAAGGATTTACCAAGCACGTGTGCATCGACAAGCTCCTCGTCAAGCTCGACAAGTTCCTCCTCAAGCTAGACAAGAACATCAAGTCCATCGAGAGCATGAAGACAATGGACCCCCTCCAAGACAAGAGCAACATGAGGTCGACAACCCTCCTCGCCAAGAGCAACATGAGGAAGACAACCCTCCTCGCCAAGAGCAACATGAGATTGCCAATCCTCAATGACATGGGCGTCATCATCCCCGACCCCAACACAATGAAGAGCAACGATATGGCAAGCTAAAGTTCACCATGCCCAAGTTCACCGGAAGCAATGACCCCGAAGAGTACATATCATGGGCATTGAAGGTTGACAAAATCTTCCGCTTGCACAACTACGAAGAAGAGAAGAAGATCGCGATGGCATCCCTTGAATTCCAAGACTACGTCCTCATTTGGTGGGAACAAGTCATTGAGCGCCGAGAGGCAAGAGGTGAACCACCCATCACTACTTGGGCGCAAATGAAGGATGTCATGAGAGCACGATTCGTGCCAAACTACTACAACCGCGACCTCTTCAAGAAACTCCAACTACTCAAGCAAGGAACCAAGAGCGTTGAAGAGTACTACAAGGAAATGGAGATTGCCATGATAAGAGCCAACGTCAAAGAAGATGATGAGCAAACTATGGCATGTTTCTTGAATGGACTCAATCACCCTATCAAGAAGATTGCCGACTTCCAACCATACTCGAACCTCATCGAGTTAGTGCATCAAGCTACCAAAGCGGAACGCCAAGTGCAAGACGACTTCAAATATGCCAAGTTCTCATCCAAGTCTTATGGCCTCTCCAACAATCAAGCTTCGACGACTCCAACAACTTCTACCTCAACCAAGCCATCTACAAGCAACGGCGACAAGTCAAGTTACAAGAAAACTTCGACAACCTCAAGTCGTCCTCCTACTACAAGCAACTTCAAGCCGAAAGCTTCATCATCATCTACTCCAACCAATGAGACCATCAAGACAAGTTCCTTCAAATGCTTCACATGCGGAGGCCGAGGCCACAAGTCCTTCGAGTGCACAAACAAGTGCACCATGATCCTCAACGACGACGGAACCTATGACTCAATGAGTGAAGGAGAAATGGAAGCTCTTGAGCAAGTGGCCATGCACCGGCAAGTGAACAATGAAGATGAAGATGATCACATCTTTTGTGATGAAGATTCAAGTCCCGCTCTTGTTGTCTCCAAGGTCTTGACTCTTCAACATCAACAAGATGAAGATCAAAGATGCCATATCTTCCACACCAAGGCCGGAATCAATGGAAGGTCCGTCAAGGTCATCATCGATGGAGGGAGTTGCCATAACCTAGCAAGTGAAGAACTATGCTCCAAACTCCAATTGGTCAAGATGAAGCACCCGCACCCCTACAAGGTTCAATGGCTAAGCGACACCGGCACCATCCAAGTCGAGCATAGGGTACAAGTCTCTTTCAAGATCGGAGCTTATGAAGACACTTTGGAGTGTGATGTCCTTCCGATGACCGTGTGCCACCTCCTTCTTGGACGACCATGGCAATTTGACCGAGGTGTCATCCACAATGGGCGCACAAACCACTATAGCTTCAAGATGAAAGGAAGGAGTTTGTGCTACGACCTATGTCTCCAAGCCAAGTGCTCGCCGACAAGCAAGCCACCCATCGTGGAGAGAATAGTGAGAGAGCGAACCACCAAAAAGAGAGTGAGCGCCACAAGCCCAAATTGAGTGCCTCCACGATGAGCGACAAGAAAAACTTAGTTCTATTTGCCACCAAACGTGAGATGAGAGAAGTGTGTGAGAACCCATCGAGTGTCCTACACTATGTCCTATTGTGCAAGGACGAGGCACCAAAAACTAACACCTCTCACAATCTACCCTTGGTGTTATCTTCTTTATTGCAGGAATTCCAAGATGTTTTCCCCGATGAGCTACCTCCGGGTCTACCTCCACTACGAGGCATTGAGCACCGAATCGACCTCATCCCCGGAGCGCCACTTCCAAACAAGGCTCCCATACCGCGTCAACCCCGAAGAAACCAAAGAAATACAAAGGCAAGTAAAGCATCTCATAGACCATGGACATGTGCGCGAAAGTTTGAGTCCTTGTGCCGTACCCGTCATCCTTGTGCCAAAACGAGACGGTAGCTTTCGCATGTGTTCCGATTGTAGACCTATCAATGCTATCACCGTTCGATATAGGTACCCCATTCCACGCCTTGATGATATGCTTGATGAACTTAGCGGTGCCACTATCTTTTCCAAAATTGATCTTAAAAGTGGTTACTATCAAATCCGCATACAAGAGGGTGATGAATGGAAAACCGCTTTCAAAACAAAGTTTGGTCTATATGAGTGGTTAGTCATGCCTATGGGTTTATCGGAAGCACCCTGTACTTTCATGCGTCTTATGCATTATGTGTTTCGCCCTTACATTGGTGAATTTGTTGTTGTCTACTTTGATGATATCCTTGTTTTTAGCAAATCTCTCAAAGAGCATGTCACCCACCTTCGCACCGTGCTACAAACTCTTCGAAAAGAGCAAGTTTATGCTAATATGGAAAAAAATGCCTTTTTGGTGTTGATAAGCTTGTTTTCTTGGGTTTTGTAGTATCTTCTAAGGGTGTTCATGTTGATGAATCTAAGATCAATGCTATTAAAACTTGGCCCCAACCAACCAATTTGCAACAAGTGCGTAGTTTTCTTGGTTTAGCCGGTTTCTACCGTAGATTTGTGAAGGATTTTAGCACCATTGCTTCACCTTTGCATGCTTTGAGTAAGAAAAATGCACCGTTTGTTTGGGGAACATCCCAAGACATCGCTTTCAATGAGCTTAAGAATTTGCTTACTCATGCTCCCGTGCTTGCATTACCCAACTTTGACAAACCTTTTGAAATTCATTGCGATGCTAGTGGTAATGGCATAGGAGGTGTGTTAACGCAAGAGAAGCGCCCAATGCTTATTTAGTGAGAAACTTTCCGGAGCGCAACTCAATTATCCCATCTATGACAAAGAGCTATATGCTTTAGTGCGAGTTTTGCGTGAATGGGAACATTACCTCCGCCCTCATGAATTCATCATCCACTCCGATCATGAAATACTTAAATATCTTAAGGGTCAAACTAAGTTGAACAAGCGTCATGCTAAGTGGAGTGAATTTATTGAGTCTTTTCCTTATGTCATCAAGTATATTAAAGGCAAGGAAAATGTTGTGGCGGATGCGCTTTCCCGTATATGCATGCTTGTTACTCAACTTGAATTGAATGTCATTGGCTTTGAGCACATAAAAGACTTGTATGAGCATGATCCTACTTTTGCCATTCCTTATGCCAAATGTTTGACGCATACATCTTGGGAACGCTATTACATCAAAGATGGATATCTTATGAGAGCTAACAAACTTTGGATCCACGAGTCTTCTCTTCGTTTGTTACTTTTGCAAGAATCTCATGGAGGAGGACTCATGGGCCACTTTGGACGCAACAAGACATTTGCTACGCTCTCCAAGAACTACTTTTGGCCCAAGATGTTTCGCGACGTCAACCGTTTTGCCAACCGATGTTCTACATGTCGCAAAGCTAAGTCTAAAGCTCAATCTCATGGCCTTTACATGCCACTTCCAATTCCATATCAACCATGGGAATATATTAGCATGGATTTTGTGCTTGGTTTACTAGAACTAGAAATGGAAAGGATTCCGTGTTTGTTGTTGTGGACCGATTCTCTAAAATGGCACATTTCATTCCTTGCAACAAGATAGATGATGTTTCACATGTTGCCAATCTCTTTTGTAGAGAAATCTTGCGACTTCATGGAGTGCCAAAGACGATTGTCTCGGACCGCGACGTCAAGTTCTTGAGTTACTTTTGGAAGACCTTATGCGCCAAGCTCGGAATCAAGCTACTATTCTCCACGGCATACCATCCACAAACCGACGGCCAAACGGAGGTGACGAACCGTACGCTCTCCACCCTTCTTCGCGTGCTAATCAAGAAGAACATCAAGGAGTGGGAAGAGTGCTTACCCATCACCGAGTACGCCTACAACCGTGCAAGACATTCGACTACCGGCAAGTCCCCTTTCGAGGTCGTCTACGGTTTCAACATGTTGTCTCCATTGGACATTCTTCCTCTACCACTACAAGAGCGCATCAACATGGACGCGAGTACACGAGTCAACTATCTCAAGAAGATGCATGATGATACAAGGCACACCATCGAGCGCCAAGTACAACGACTCGCGACCAAGCTCAACGTCAACAAGCAACCCATGATATTCAACATTGGCGATCTTGTGTGGCTACACCTTCGCAAGGACCGTTTCCCCAACGAGCGCAAGTCCAAACTTCTACCATGAGTCGATGGACCCTTCAAGGTGCTAGCACGCTACAACAACAATGCTTACAAGATCGACCTACCACGCTACAAGTACAACGTGAGCGACATCTTCAACGTCAAGGATCTTTCGCCCTACCATGGTGATGAAGAATTCGATCCGAGGTCGGATCTTTCCCAAGGGAGGGGAGATGATGTGGAGCATCCCAATGTCATCCCCATGGACCTACCTACATCTCCCACGACACCACTTGTACCAATGACAAGAGCCCGAGCTAAGGCTATCGAAGATAAGGTGAACTCGCTCCTTTCCGAACTACCACTTTCGACACATGAGACATGGCTACTACCTCAAACGGAAACACTATGTGTGCTTAGGTACTTGGAGGAAAGCCATGGTACATCTACATCCAACGGACAAGACGGCAAGGCCACCAACCGCGAAGGACAAGAAGAAGAGCTTCCGAAGAAAACTCCAGCCACCGGACGACCGGTCGGGACTGGACGTCCGGCGCCTAAAGGCCAACCTGCCCAAGTCCCAGCCAATGCATGCCCCAGCGAGCGGACGTCCGGCCTAGACCGGACGACCGGCCACACTCTCCAGCGAGCGGACGACCGAAGTCACTGGACGTCCGGCACCACCTCTACAGAATGGAAATTAACGGAAGTCCGAAGCCACCGGACGTCCGGCGCATCCCTCACAGAATGGAATTAGCGGAAGTCCAACGACTCCAGACGTCCGGTCCCCCGTGAGCCACCGGACGACCGGCCCCCAGCGGACGTCCGGTACCTGTCTGCGCAGTGTTTGGGCCAGAGGCCCATGTACCCTTTCACTTCGCCCCTTTTGCACTAAGACTATAAATAGAACTCCCCCTCCTCCTAGTTAGGGTCAGCAAAGGATTAGCTCATGTTTGTGTGAGAGCTTTGCTCATCCACTTGTTTCCTTCTCCTCGGAGACGTGCCTCCACCGGAGAAGATCCTTCCAAGCGGATTCAAGACCCCCTCTTGGGTGGCCCCATCAAGACCTCCTCACGGAGAAGAACCGGTTACCCTTGTATCGTCCTTTGTTGGACTTGGGTCTTGTATCTCACCTTTGTGTTCATCGATCTAGCGCATGTGTGATCTATTTCTTGTTGGTTGAGTGATTCCCTCATGTTTCCTCTTGTGTTTTCCCTTGTGTTTCCCCATGTGTTCATCGTGTTCTTAGTTGGGAACCGCTCCTTTCGTGAAAGATCGGCCGTACGGAGATCCACTCCACATCACCCGCTCCATGAGTCGCCTCCTGGGCCTTGAACTTCAGAGTCCTTACGACCCACACAGCTGGCCCAATGACAACCCACCATGGGATGTCGGGTCATTCCAGGCCGGGTCATACAGTGGCGTGTATCCCCAGCAAGTAGCTAATCTGCTCTTAGTCCTTTTGTTCTTCGCTCTCCTCGTCATCTTTTTCATCTAATGAGCTCACAGTGTCATCAATTTCTTCTTCCATAGATACCTGCGAAATATTAATCTCTTCCAAGGCAGAAGACATTCTATCAATAAATTCCTTAACATAAGCATTGGTAGCATACTTTTCATACCAACATTTAAGAATGACAAAAAATTTAGATTTGTAAAGAATAGCATCATACTTTTCAATCAAAGAAGCAATTTCATAGGCACCCTTAAACACAAAAAATTCTTCAATTTCTTCAATATTGTCGGATTTAGGGCTCCGCAGACCCAACAAGGATTTGAACTCTAGGGTGCGTGCGAAGAACTCGATCTCCCCAACCTACCAACTCGTCGCTCTCATAGCCTAGCTCAATGAACGGGAAAAGAAAGGGACACGACAGTGTACCCAGGTTCGAGCCACCTTGCGGTGTAAGACCCTACTCCTGCTTTGGGGTGGATTGGCCTCGCGAGGGGCTGAGGATGTACTAGTACAGAGGAAGAACCACCTCAGGAGGTTAGTTCTTGTGTTGGTGTGAGCTAATGAGGGTTCAGGGTCGTTTCCTACGGTGGTGGCTAGGCTATATATAGAGGCCTCGGTACTCGTCCCCAAAATGTAGGTGGGAAGGGATTCCACAACGGCCAAGTTTGAAGGGAGACAACTAGTACATCTTATCCTGGCGAAAGGTGGTCCTCGCCAGCAAAGCTTTCGGTCATGATGCCGTGGTGGGCTCGGCAATGACAACCGTCCTGTTGTCCTGGCGGTCTTGGTCTCGTTGCACGGGAATGGAAACCTTTGGCTGATTCCTCAGGACCCCACACTTGTGCTTGCCTCCTTAGCACCAAAGAGGAAACCTGCTGCTCTGCGCCCGCTAGCGCTCGCCCGGCCTTCGTCGTCATGGCTTATGTCACATTAACCTCATGAGCGAGCGCCTCCATAGGAAACTCCGCTCCTCAGGAGCCAGCCGAGGGAGGCCGCTCCCTTCGGAGGTCTTGGCGTCGTCCGCCTCGCAAGGCTTGGTCCCTCGTGAGGGTCTTATCTTGTCGATGCTGGAGATGGGCTGTACCAGGCCGTTGATGGAGCCACGCCGTGGGCCACAGGTAGGCAAGTCTGGGTACCCTGGTTCCTAGAACGCCGACAGTGGCCCCCGGGCCCAAGGCACGCTCGGACTTGGCTTTGAGGCGAAGCCAAAGGGTAAGGGCGAAGCGCCACGGGCCACAATTGGCTACAGACCGGGTCAACGCGTGGCGCTTGATGGGACGTGGGCGCCTGCGCTTCCGCATATTGCTTTGGTAACCGTCCCAGGCTGACAAAAAGACTGGCACTTGCCGCTGAGCCTTCATTGCCTTCTCTTCGTCTTGCTCCAGATTCCCTTCTCTCCCCACCAAGAGCGCCTCCAGATCTGCCGAATCCTCCCCCCGAGCTCTTCGTTGATGGCGACCAAGAAGGCGAAGCCCGCTGTTCCAGCCCTGCACTCCTCCTCCTCGCCTGCGCCGGCCCTCAGCGCATCCTCCATCACCGAGTCAGGGCACCTTGCCGCCGTGCTCCCGCTGACGGCGAGCAATGACAATGACGGGAGGGAGACAGAGCTTCGGGCCGGTTCCACTAAGCGGGAGACTTTGGCGGGGACATTCTATCCCTTCTTCCTCCACAGCTCATCCCGCCCTTCTCCAAGTTCTTCCTCGCCGTCCTCGACCATTATCAGATCCATGCTCTACACCTCCATCCCTACTCCATCCTCCTTCCGTCAATCTTCGCCTTCTACTGTGAGGCGTTCGTGGGCATGACGCCCTCCGTTGCGATGCTCCACCACTTCTTTTCCCTCCGGATACATGACTTGACCCAGCGCTCCGGATGTGTCTCCTTCGTCGCGCCCCATGGCGGCAATGCGCGAATGGATTTACATGGACGCCAGGGGCCTCCACGCTCGGCTGGAGCTGTTGACCAGGATGCCGGAGAAGCTTGGCCAGTGGGCCCATAAGAAGCTCACCGACCCTCGGGCAGCACTCTTCCTGAGGCTGAGACGGGCGGACGTGGACTCCGGGGCGCTGACGGGGGCCATGATTGCCAAGGAGTTCTTGACGCAGCACCTAGCCCTGCTCCAAGCACATTCGCGCCCCATGTGGGACCTCAGGGGCCAGAGGACGACCTCCGGCTGCGCTGGGGGAGCCTAACGAGCGAGGAGCTGGGCAAGGCCGTGCATACCTTGCTTGAAAAGGACCCGGGCGGCCTTCCGGCAGCCTACCTTCCGTTGTACCGCCGCGACGACGAGGCGGAGGTGGCTGCCGCCATGCCTGTCTTCAAGGAGCTGGGGCTCGTGCCGCCCAAGCTCCCCAACTCCCCGGTGCTGGTGTCCTCCGGCGAGGGCTCCGAGGAGGAGGGGGAGGAGGACTCGGAGGCGACCATGGAAGACGTGGGGGAGACTTCTCCTCCATCGCAGAGCGCGCTCCTCCGCGATCTCCCAGACGACGACGACGCCAGCGAGTACTTGGTCGAGGGTTCCCCGCGCTCCCCCGGGGTCTCAACGAGGTCCAGGGGAACCCCCTTGCGGAGCCTGATTCGAGCGATCCCGAAGAAGGGCGAGGCGGTGTTGCTTCCCCGGGGCGACGCACCCGCCTTGTCGTCCGCCGGCGCTATTCCAAAGCCAGCCGTCGTGCGCCCGACTGATCCTGAGGGGGCGACGAAGCCTGCTCTCAAGGAGCCGGGGGCGCCGCGTTCCTGGCCAAAAAGAGGGCGTACGTCGCCGATGAGGAGTAAGCATCTTACCTTATTTTTGATTTTCATCCCTGATGCCGTGCTGACGATATCCTCTTCATGGTGGCTAGGCGGTGGTGAAGAAGAGGAAGGAGGAGGCCAGGGCCTCCGAGGCCACGCAACCTGCCGTGGCCGCGGTGACGCCGGCGCGGGCGGAAGAGGCCGCCTCGTGTTCGCCCATGATGGAATGGGCCCCTCGAAGCTTGGTGGCGAAGCCTTAGGAGGAGACCACTTCTGTGGCCCAACAGACTCCGGGGGCGCCGGCCACTGACGCACCCATGTGGGGTTTGAGGGCTCCAGAGCCCCCTGCCGCCCTTGCTGCTGTGGCGGCGCCAGTCCAAGCGCTGGTGCCACCTCCTCCCCAAGTCCTCACATTGGGGGACCACGGCTCCTCTGCGAGACCAGAGGCTTTGGAGGAGGCCTATGCCGCGCTGGACCAGCTCCAGACTGATCTTCAGGGCACTGACCGGTGCGTGGCGACGGGGCATATGGGGCTGTTCTCGGGGTGGCTCTAGGCCGACTCATTCGTCAGGACGGCCTAGGGCCAAGCCGAGGCTGCCGTCGCGGAGGGAAGGAAGGAGTCCGGTGAGGCCACAACAGCTCGCGACGCGGCGCTGACCGACGCAGTGTCTGCCAAGGAGGGCTGCCCCACAGTGGAAGCCGAGCTGAAGGCCCTCCGCGAAGAGCAGGCCGCCCGCACCCGTCGGCTTCAGGAGAAGGAGGAGGAGCTCAAGGCTCGAGAGACTCCGCTCTCCGATCATGACGCCAAGCTGGAGTAGGCAACCCAGGAGCAGGCCGCGGAGCGGAGCCGCTTGGGGAAGCTGAAGGAAGAGACGGAGATGGCCCGGGCGTCCCACACCAATCTTGTCTCCGAGGAGAAGGCCCGGCTGGAGGCCAGGGAGAAGTCCCTTGCTGTGGCTGAGAAGGCGGCCGCCGCGGGGCGCGACACCTTCGTCTCCCTAGAGCTGAGGTCCCGCACAGCACTGCAGTTCCTTTATGGGGAAGGGTTCGAGGAACCGCTAGCGACTCCGGAGGAGGGCCTCGCCGGGCTGCTCCCCAAGCTCGCTGCGTCGCTCGAGGGCATCATCGCTGGAGTGGGCACCATGGTGTAGGGGGAGAGCCACGTGCTTTTGACCTCGGTCACGACGTGCGTCTTCAGCCACCTCCACCTTCAGGACCCAAGCTTCGACCTTGGTGCGCTGATCGAACCTGTGGCCCCTAAGTTTCGCCATGTTGCCACCAAGGCCGTGGAGAAGTAGGTGGAGGCCCTGCTGCAGAAGTTCCTCTGCGTCGATCCCATGGCTACGGCGACCAGAGCCAGTGGCGAGGACGGTGGCTACGTTGTCGACAACGGCCCCCCAGGCGAGCGACAGCGGCGGCCAATGCTGAAGAAGAGGTTCGAAGGCAACGCTTCCTCCCGGTTCAACCCTGCGACATTTACCGTGCCTTTTGGAGGCGTGAGAACCTCTGCTTTGAACTTTAAGAGACAATATGTTTTGTAATAATTTTCTAGGACTTCGCGATTTCCTTTCGGTTTGCTTTAGTGTTCTGCGTCGGCAGGGCCCGGCACCGCACATACCTCAATCGCCGTTGGGGCATCCGGATCACCAGGGCGAGACCAAGGGGTGAGGGGCTACGTGACCAGTGAGGCCCCTGAGTCGCGATGCTCAAGGGTCCCCCTTGACGTACGAACAGCCCTCAGGAAGGAGACATGAGCGTCATTTTTGGCGTTCTGCATCGACAGTGCCAGGCCTCGCGCATACCTCAGCTGCCGTTGGGGCGTCCGGATCACCTGGACGAGACCAAGGGGTGAGGGGCTACGTGACCAGTGAGACCCCTGAGTCGGGACGCTCAGGGGCCCCCCTTGATGTACGAATAGTTCTCCATACCTTTCCTCGTCAGGCTTCCGCTCGAGAGGGACGCCAGAAGACCAGGTCCGAGGGACCTGGTGAGGTGGTATACGCCAGGCGTGACCTGAGCGTAGCCCCCGTGCCCAGCCCCCTCACACGACCCTCCCAAGAGGAAAACGGTGCGGTGAGGGCGAGCAGCGAGCCTGGCGGCTCTCCTGAGGTTACTACAACCGCTAGGGTGCCCTCAGTTGTTTATTCACCAGCGCGGAGCATAGTGCTTCCGCTCTTGCATGGGCATAGCCACTCCTCGACTGTGTCGTCCGCCAGCACGCAGCATGGGGCTTCCACTGGTACGTGGGTGGGATCTCCCTCTGAGGGGACACTCCGGGGCGTGTACAACCCCGTCCCGGCACGTGGCTTGCATGGCAGGACTGGAGGAGGTGTGTATGGGCACTCATGAGCCAGCTTGGGACATTTTCAAGGGTTGCGCCTGAAATTTGGTTTGAAACATTTTCAAGGGTCCCGCGAGATGGTCAGGCAGCCCACGCCGGGTGAATTTCTGCAGGATATCGCACGAGGAGGCCAAACCCCTATCTGGCGTGCCAAATGTCGGATTCAGGGCTCCGAGACCCAAGAAGGATTCGAACTCTAGGGTGCATGCAAAGAACTCGATCTCCCCATCCTACCAACTCGTTGCTCTCACAGCCTAGCTCAATGAACAGGAAAAGAAAGGGACACGACAGTTTACCCAGGTTCGGGCCACCTTTCGGTGTAAGACCCTACTCCTGCTTTGGGGTGGATTGGCCTCGCGAGGGGCTGAGGATGAACTAGTACAGAGACCACCTCAGGAGGTCAGTTCTTGTGTTTGTGTGAGCTAATGAGGGTTCGAGGTCCTTTCCTACGGTGGTGGCTAGGCTATATATAGAGGGCTTGGTCCCCGTCCCCAAAATGAAGGCGGGAAGTGATTCCACAACGACCATGTTTGAAGGGAGACAACTAGTACATCTTATCCTAGCGAAACGTGGTCTTTGCCTGCAAAGCTTCCGGTCATGACGCTGTTCTGGGCTCGGCGATGACATCCGTCCTGCTGTCCTGGCGGTCTTGCTCCCCCACTCTCGCGCTTACCTCCTTAGCACTAAAGAGGAAACCTGCTGCTTTGTGCCCGCTGGCGCCCGCCTGGCCTTGCTCGTCATCGCTTACGTCATCTTAACCTCATGAGGCGAGCGCCTACATAGGAATCTCCGCTGCTCAGGAGCCAGCCCTGCAAGGCCGCTCCCTCCGGAGGTCTTGGCGTCGTCCGCCTCGCGAGGTTTTGTCCCTTGCGAGGGTCTTGTCTTGTCGATGCTGGAGATGGGTTGTACCAGGCCGTTGATGGAGCCACGCCGTGGGCCGCAAGCAGGCGAGTCTGGGTACCCTGGTTCTCAGAACACCGATAAATATCATAATAACTATAAACACCTTTAGCATAAGAAGATAAGACTCCATTATTACTAAACTCACATTTATAGGGAAGGTGTTTTTTAGGGTCTTCAGAACAAGTAAAATCACATATTTCGCATAAATTCCAAGCATAGCATTGCAAAAAATTAATTTGATCCCATAATAGCTCCCCTTTTTGAGACAAGCGGTGTCGCACAAAATAAGCGTGCTCATCTAATGATTTTCCCTTAACTAATCTAGTTGGGTTTCAGCATAAGCACAATGGGATCGAAGATGATCCAAGTAGAAAGCTTCAGCGCTATGATAGATTTGGGGTGGTTCTTCAACCATTGGGTTAGCAAGTAAAACTAATATTTTGGTATTTTATGTTTCCTACCCATAACTAAAGATAAAAACAAGAGCACAAAATAAAATCTTACTCAGTGATAAAGAAAACAAGCACACACGAGAATATTCACCCCACGCTATTGCTCCCCGGTAACGGCACCAGAAAAAAGACTTGATAACCCACAAGTATAGGGGATCAATTCTAGCTTTTTTGATAAGTAATAGTGACAAACCCAATGAGGAGCTAAAGGTATAATTTATATTCCCTTCAAGTTCTATCGACCACCGATAAAACTCTACGCACAATTAATGTTTGCTTTACTAGGACAAGTATGAAAGTAGAAGTACTTCGTAGGTGTAATGCTAGAACTACTTTGCAAGAATAAAACTAGGAGTACTTACACTACTGCAGGTTGCTGCAAATGCGACACTACGATCAGAGACCCTTCGACGAAACTGTGTGCGATGCCATAATCGCAAACGGTGGTGTAAAAAACCCGTCAAAAAAGGTGCAAAACCTTTGCGATGGACGATGCATCAAACACGGTTTAGATTTTAGTTGCGTGTGTGATTCAGGGCATACGGTTCAGTTAAATTAACCATTTTTGATGAGGAGGAACAAAAGAAACGAGCAGCCAGATGAAGGTGTGTGCGATGTACAGCATATGGTTCACTCGGATGAACTGTTTGTGATTAGGCAACACAAAAGAAACGGTCAGCCAGATGAAGGTGTGCGCGATATACGGCATGCGGTTCACTTGGATGAACTGTTTGCGTTGAGACAAGAGAACATAAATAGTTCAACTTAACAAGACGTGTGTGTTGTGCGATGGGATTGCATACAGAACATGCTTGCATAACCAAATTAAACATTCACTTACATAGGTGGTTACTACAACCATGGCATTTGCACACACCAAAGTAAACTATTACATGCATAATTACATAGGTGGTTACTACACACATGACATTTCCACACACCAATAAAGTAAACTATATATTGCATGCATGATTAACTAGCATAAACGATCATCTAATCATCATCTACTTCTTGTGACGCTTGCTCTTCTTGTGGCTCGATCTGGGCTCGTTGATTTGGGTAAGGAGGGACTTCCTCATGTCGACGATCCGCCTGTGCATCTCATAGGATGTGTACATGCTCTTGGCCGTGAACCTGAGGTGAGGTTCATCCAGTTGCCGTATCCACGCCCTGTGCCAGGATAGGGGGCTTGTTATCTGGGCATCCTGCTTCATCTTTTTGTAGTAGGGTTCGACGATGGCCGAGGCGAGTTCGACCAGGGAATCCTTCTTCATGCTTCCCCAGACCCTGTAGTGGTCACGGATTTCGAAAAGGTTCTTGCAGGCCAAGCCCGCAACACTGAGCGCTTTTACATCGTCGGTGGTTTCCACCGTAGCGAACTTGTAGTCCGTGCTGTTAACAAACCTGTTGAAACAGTCGCAAGGCTCTGTGGCCATGCAGTGGTCGTAGATGAGGACATGATGGCACACGCACAACTGGGCAACGGCAACCTTCTGATCTATGCCGGGACGACCGACGGTGTACTGGAGGTCGATGCCGACCACCTTGTACTTGTCTCCAGCAAGCAACCGCTCAACACTGTTGATGTAGTCGTCCACCACGGCTGGGTCGATGGTGCACACCACTGAGAGATCCGTCTCCCTCACGTGGGTCTCCACTCTATGCTCGCCGAACTCCATTGGAGCGCCGCTGGACATCCCCTCTCTATGTGTCGTCGTGGGTGTGCTTGTTGTGTTGTGGGGCGCGATCAAAAGGTTGAAGAGACTAAGGTTATAATGGCAGCGGGAATTAAAGGGGAAGCCGGACGGCCAGGAATATCGGCAGGCCCTGATGGCAGTTCTAATTTGCAGCGCGTAACTCCATCGTGCCGCACGTAAATGCATCGCGTGGAAACGCGCATG